>NW_018404545.1:479790-556549 GCF_002113885.1 Mizuhopecten yessoensis
AGTGTTATGGTGGCTAGCTCTGTACAGTTGTCAGATTGACTGGTAAAGGTACAGTGAGAAGGGTGAGTGTACTGTGTTATGGTGGCTAGCTCTGTACAGTTGTCAGATTGACTGGTAAAGGTACAGTAAGAAGGGTAAGTGTATAGTGTTATGGTGGCTAGCTCTGTACAGTTGTCAGATTGACTGCTAAAAGTAGAGCCTGACATTGATTGGATGTGGGTGTGCTGCTATGCACATAATCACTAAATGGGTTTGGGTACCTGTAGGCAAGCTTATTACTATGAACATGTTCGTTAGTAGATAATTGGATAAGTGTGGTTGTAGTATTTGAGCTATGGTTCTTGAAAATAAATCTTGAAATCCAAACGTCTGACATTGTTACCATACAGAACAATGCCCATCCTTTGCTGAGATTGGTTCTGCCCTGGAGAGTTGGATAGCTGAGAGTGAGGACATGTATACAGAGTCGACATCCTTGTCTGCAGAGTACCAGTACCTCCTCTCCTGGTGCTGGATCAACCTCAAGGTAACAAGCTCACAAGGGAGTTTCACCTTGGACATTTTACATTTCAAATCAGCTTATTGTATTGTTCTCAATATGTAATAAGTATAAGATTAATAGCAAGCTAAGTTTAAAGAATAACAGGTATATCTATTGAGCCGAGGGCAAATTGTTTGTGTTTGGGATAAACCCAGGGCACCCCTACCCTCACAACCCTTGAAGGCGAATAGATTTTGGAATTGAAAAGAAAAGAAAAAAAAACCTGGCTGAGGTACAAGAAGCACTGTAAGACTTAACAGGAGAGAAAAAAGTCTAGATTTCAATATTCCCTCAAATAGATTTTTCTCCTGAAAACCAAACCAAATCCAATAACATATTACAGCAATTGTATGTTCAAATATGTGAAGTGACATTTTATAATTGTTGAAAATTACATATCAACCACGATATGATTACAGGAGAGTTGTAAAAGCCTGGGACACCTCACAGAAGTGCTGGATCAAAGGGATGAAGGCGCTGTGGACACTATACAGAACATAAGTCAGGTGTTCCTAAACATCCTCACCAACTGTCGACACAAGGTAAGTCGGGTGTCCTAAATATCCTCACCAACTATCGACACAAGGTAAGTCGGGTGTCCTAAACATCCTCACCAACTGTCGACACAAGGTAAGTCAGGTGTCCTAAATATCCTCACCAACTGTCGACACAAGGTAAGTCGGGTGTCCTAAATATCCTCACCAACTATCGACACAAGGTAAGTCGGGTGTCCTAAACATCCTCACCAACTGTCGACACAAGGTAAGTCAGGTGTTCCTAAATATCCTCACCAACTGTCGACACAAGGTTAATCAGATGTCCTAAACATCCTCACCAACTGTCGACACAAGGCAAGTCGGGTGTCCTAAATATCCTCACCAACTATCGACACAAGGTAGGTCAGGTGTCCTAAATATCTTCACCAACTGTCGACACAAGGTAGGTCAGGTGTTCCTAAATATCCTCACCAACTGTCGACACAAGGTAAGTCGGGTGTCCTAAATATCCACACCAACTGTCGACACAAGGTAAGTCAAATGTCCTTAATATCCACACCAACAGCAAATTTTGAACTTGCTGAAAGCAAAAATTCATTATTAGTTATTTATATGATAGTTGTCCCTCATCTACTTATATATGTACTACATACCATTTCTCCTTTGTTTTAGGGTGTAATAGAAGGGTGTCGATCTACTTATATATGTACCACATTCCATTTCTCCTTTGTTTTAGGGTGTAATAGACATAAGTCAGGTGTTCCTAAACATCCTCACCAACTGTCGACACAAGGTAAGTCAGGTGTTCCTAAATATCCTCACCAACTATCGATACAAGGTAGGTCAGATGTCCTAAATATCCACACCAACAGCAAATTTTGAACTATCTGAAAGCAAAAATTCATTATTAGTTATTTATATGATAGTTGTCCCTCATCTACTTATATATGTACTACATTCCATTTCTCCCTTGTTTTAGGGTGTAATAGAAGGGTGTCGATCTACTTATATATGTACTACATTCCATTCTCCTTTGCTTTAGGGTGTAATAGAAGGGTGTCGGTCTACTTATATATGTACTACATTCCATTTCTCCTTTGTTTTAGGGTGTAATAGAAGGGTGTCGATCTACTTATATATGTACCACATTCCATTTCTCCTTTGTTTTAGGGTGTAATAAAAGGGTGTCGATCTTCTTATATATGTACTACATTCCATTTCTCCCTTGTTTTAGGGTGTAATAGAAGGGTGTTGGTCTACTTATATATGTACTACATTCCATTTCTCCTTTGTTTTAGGGTGTAATAGAAGGGTGTCGGTCTACTTGTATATGTACCACATTCCATTTCTCCCTTGTTTTAGGGTGTAATAGAAGTGTGTCGATCTACTTATATATGTACTACATTCCATTTCTCCCTTGTTTTAGGGTGTAATAGAAGGGTGTCGATCATTCCATTTCTCCTTTGTTTTAGGGTGTAATAGAAGTGTGTCGATCTACTTATATATGTACTACATTCCACTTCTCCCTTGTTTTAGGGTGTAATAGAAGGGTGTTGGTCTACTTATATATGTACTACATTCCATTTCTACCTTGTTTTAGGGTGTAATAGAAGGGTGTCGATCATTCCATTTCTCCTTTGTTTTAGGGTGTAATAGAAGTGTGTCGATCTACTTATATATGTTCTACATTCCATTTCTCCCTTGTTTTAGGGCGTAATAGAAGGGTGTCGGTCTACTTATATATGTACTACATTCTATTTCTCTCTTGTTTTAGGGAGTAATAGAAGGGTGTCGGTCTACTTATATATGTACTACATTCCATTTCTCCCTTGTTTAAGGGGGTAATAGAAGGGTGTCGATCTACTTATATATGTACTACATTCCATTTCTCCCTTGTTTTAGGGTGTAATAGAAGGGTGTCGGTCTACTTATATATGTACTACATTCCATTTCTCCCTTGTTTTAGGGTGTAATAGAAGGGTGTCGGTCTACTTATATATGTACTACATTCCATTTCTCCCTTGTTTTAGGGTGTAATAGAAGGGTGTCGGTCTGCTTTTGCTCGCTTTTGTGCGTCATTGTTTGCATCCAGTAATCAGGAGTTGATTCAGGTACCCGAGCTCATTCTGAAAGAGGTAAGATTTGTATATCTATAACAATTATCTCCTCCATCTAGCTTAATACTGACAGGTGTCCATATTGAGTACTTATAAATATGAATCAGATAGATTGTATACATACCAGTATAAATCTTTGTAGAGTATGGTTGTGATTGTCCATTAACATTAGTTCAGTTTGTGGCCAAAACGAAACTTCAAATAGTGTTTTGATGAAACATGATCAATCACATACCAAATGTATAGGCTCCCTTAAGTTATAATGCCTACCCAAACGTTAAAGCCCCTACCCCAATGTCTTTAGTACCTTATTCAAGGTCAATGTCAATGCATCAGTTGAAAAGATGAAAGACCTGTTCTTAAGATATACTTTGTGGCTGACCCATAACTTCTGAAGGGCTCCTGAATGATATAGAACATTTATCAACACTAGACAGTGTGCCAGACAGTGTGCCAGACAGTGTGCCATGAACTGTTTTCTGGAGTTTCATCACAACATCATTATCTCATTGATCTCTTCAGTCTTTGTCTACCCTGGTCACCAAGGCGACGTCTACATCCACAACCAGGATGTCCGCTGGCCTGCCCATAATCATACAGACCATTGTCAGTTGTGAGAGGAAATACAAAAAGGTAGTTGGGGATTGGTTTTATGTAGCGATCAAATCAACTAGGCCATTAATAGTTCAGTACATAAGTCTAATCCATCTTAATTAGCTGAAGCATATCATTTTAAATTGAGTTATAAAGAGAAAATATTTTATACCATATTTCATTACTTATCCCTGTTACCTGGTACATGTAACATGTTAGCTATCAATGTACATTAGCTGCCTGTTACAATTACAATTACAGACCAAGTTGTTACAGACAGCTCTGGATTCTCTGTTCCACATCACCAGTCTACCCCTGGCCTCACAGCTAGACGACAAGTTTGACCTGCCTCAGGTTCATGGCCTCAACATCCTCAACTCTCTGTACAGTGACTCTAGTCTGACTGCTTCCCTCACTCCATACATAGAGGGCGCTGTGAAGCTGGTGGTGGACAGCTTCGGCTCGCCAGCATGGGCCATACGTAACGCTGCCACACGTCTATTCAGTAAGTATGGTGAAATATGTAGGTGGAAGACAAAGGCCCTATTTTGTGTCTGTAGTTAAGGAGGTACCATTACAGAACTGTAACACTAGGTTACTAATCTTTCAAACACAGCCCCAGCTTCTGCTAACGTCTTCAAATTATATCAAAGGCATAATTTCATCACCTCCATTCAAAGTCAGAACTGCTATTTTTTATGCTGTTTATAATTTGCTATGACCTTTTTAGGTGCATTGGTGACAAAGATATTTGGCCCCAAGATAAACTGGGAGGAAGGTGCCTGTAACACATTGTCTTTCCAAGAGTTTGCGGCCCATTACCCTGAGCTACCCCCCTTTATGCTAGGACAGTTGGACAAAGCCCTACAGACAGACATTGGTGCTGTGGACAAGCTCCACCCCTCTCTGTTCCCAGTGTTAACACTACTCTCACACCTGGGGCCCACAGAAACAGTCAAACAACAGCACAGGTATAGTGATCACTGAAACTAAGTTTTCTCCTGCTTCGTCTCAAATAGGGTCCAACAAAACTCAATCAGGAATAACAAAACTGTCTTCAACTTTTCTTTTCCTCAACAGCTTGTTGAAAATATCCAAAAAAGATGGGGGGGGGATCAAGTGAAATTGTGTACGGGGAGTACCAGATGTTTGACCAAAAGGAAGGGGGCCTTCAAAATATGTGTACAGATTGTGAAGGATAGATTTCTTCATGTACATGTATTTAAATTTAGAGTTATCTTTTAACAAATATAGGATTTGTTTTGTATTATTTAAGATGAAAAGTTGACTGCAAAGCCTGAAATGAATTTTTGCTTTCTCTAGCCTTATCACCGAGTTCCAGAGTCGAATCGGGTTCCTGTTAGCAAGTCCAGTGTACTACCTCCGCCATTTAACAGCAAGTGCATTTGTTGCTATGGTCACTGTACAGTCTGTGGGGGACTCTCTGATGGGACTTCTGAAAGATATTCCACAGACTCCATGTCCCAGTCACAAGTACAACAGGTTGCATGGAATTCTTCTGTGTTTGGAGAAAATTCTAGTCATCCATAATATCAGGTTTGTTAACAACGTGTCTTGCATACAAAGTGTAATAGGAATTTACCTCTTACTAAACTATAATTACATGTTCCTGTCATTATAAAACCTATGTCACAGCAAATTATTCAAGTTTAATGCTAATTAGTGGAAAAGATAAACTAATTAAATCAATGAATAACATATCCGGTAAGAAAACTTGATACAGTATGTGGGCTCGGCATTGTCCTCCATTGTGACATCATACAAGTCTGATGTCATAAACTGAGGTCCTCACCCACAATGTAAAGGGATTTAAACATCATTACCTGAGATCCTGACCCACAGAGAAATATCTATATTCTTGTCGATTTGATAATTTGTATTGAGATTTGGCTCATGAACAGTTTGTATTGGGATTTGGCTCATGGACAGTTTGTATGAGGATTTGGCTCATGGACAGTTTGTATTGGGATTTGGCTCATGGACAGGTTGTATTGGGATTTGGCTCATGGACAGTTTGTATTGGGATTTGGCTCATGTACAGTTTGTATTGGGATTTGGCTCATGAACAGTTTGTATTGGGATTTGGCTCATGAACAGTTTGTATTGGGATTTGGCTCATTGACAGTTTGTTCTTGGATTTGGCTCATGAACAATTTGTATTGGGATTTGGCTTATGGACAGTTTGTATTGGGATTTGGCTCATGGACAGTTTGTATTGGGATTTGGCTTATGGACAGGTTGTATTGGGATTTGGCTCATGGACAGTTTATACAGTATTGGGATTTGGCTCATGGACAGCTTATATTGGGATTTGGCTCATGAACAGCTTGTATTGGGATTTGGCTCATGGGCAGTTTGTATTGGAATTTGGCTCATGGTCAGTTTGTATTGGAATTTGGCTCATGAACAGTTTGTATTGGGTTTTGGCTCATGGACAGGTTGTATTGGGGTTTGGCTCATGAACAGTTTGTATTGGGTTTTGGCTCATGGACAGGTTGTATTGGGGTTTGGCTCATGAACAGTTTGTATTGGGTTTTGGCTCATGGACAGGTTGTATTGGGGTTTGGCTCATGAACAGTTTGTATTGGAATTTGGTTCATGGACAGTTTGTATTGGGATTTGGGTCATGGCCAGTTTGTATTGGGATTTGGCTCATGAAAAGTTTGTTCTTGGATTTGGCTCATGAACAAGTTGTATTGGGATTTGGCTTATGGACAGGTTGTTTTGGGATTTGGCTCATGAACAGTTTATATTGGGATTTGGCTCATGGACAGCTTATATTGGGATTTGGCTCATGAACAGCTTGTATTGGGATTTGGCTCATGAACAGCTTGTATTGGGATTTGGCTCATGGACAGCTTATATTGGGATTTGGCTCATGAACAGTTTATATTGGGATTTGGCTCATGGACATGTTGTATTGGGATTTGGCTCATGGGCAGTTTGAATTGGAATTTGGCTCATGGACAGTTTGTATTTGGATTTGGCTCATGGTTTGGCTCATGGACAGTTTGTATGAGGATTTGGCTCATGGACAGTTTATACAGTATTGGGATTTGGCTCATGAACAGTTTGTTCTTGGATTTGGCTCATGAACAATTTGTATTGGGATTTGGCTTATGTACAGTTTGTATTGGGATTTGGCTCATGGACAGCTTATATTGGGATTTGGCTCATGAACAGTTTATATTGGGATTTGGCTCATTGACAGTTTGTTCTTGGATTTGGCTCATGAACAAGTTGTATTGGGATTTGGCTTATGGACAGGTTGTATTGGGATTTGGCTCATGGTTTGGCTCATGGACAGTTTGTATTAGGATTTGGCTCATGGACAGTTTGTATTGGGATTAGGCTCATGGACAGTTCGTATTGGAATTTGGCTCATGGACAGTTTATATTGGAATTTGGCTTATGGACAGTTTGTACAGTATTGGGATTTGGCTCATGAACAGCTTGTATTGGGATTTGGCTCATGGTTTGGCTCATGGACAGTTTGTATGAGGATTTGGCTCATGGACAGTTTGTACAGTATTGGGATTTGGCTCATGGACAGGTTGAAGACAACACTCTTAAGAATGAGTTTCTTTATCATATGTAATTGATGTTTTGTTCAGAGAAGCTGACGTTCTTGAGGTGGTGGACCTATTGATGACGAGACACTGGATAGGCAGTGACCCCAGTGTGTGTCCACTCATCAAAAACACATTCCTCGCTGTCCTCCACAAACTTACACAAACCTATCCTGGCAAAGTAAAATCAGCTGGACTCCATTTGATGGTGGTGATGCAGAAGTCTGCTACGGATCAACATAGAGGGGTGAATGTAGGTATATGTTAGAACTATAGAAAGCCATTGCTTATTCCACACATTTCAACCTTATGAGATACTTTTTAACAATGATACGCTTTGAGGGATGATCCCTAAAACAAATTTTGTTAGTCATCAAGAAGAATAGAACCTTATTCTGGTGCTCTTGTTTTCAAAATGTTTAATTATGTATAACAGGCAACAATGTTTCTTGACAAAGCATTCATTTTGATTTCTTGTATGTAAGCACATACTTTCAGGTAAGTTTGAGATAAGTTTTACATGTACTTTTCCATGTGCTTATCACTTAAAACTTTGTAATCACTCTTGAAACTTCACCAATGTACAGTCGCTTGATGTGCTACTATATCTGCTGATGTAATTAGTTAGGGCAAGGAGTACTGACCAAGAACCTGGTCCAGTGTTTACTGATGAGTCAGGACTGGCAGGTGGAGGACGTGGTCGGGTTTGTAAGGGAGCTGCTCCAGAGGTCAGACATGGATACTAAGGTGGCCTGTGTATCAACACTGGAGGACATGTTGGAGTCAGGGGCCTGGCAGGCCTTACACTGGACCAACATTCAGGTATGGCAGGCCTTACACTGGACCAACATCCAGGTACACTTCTCCCTCGTCACATACTGTTCTCCTTTTTATCTCGAGAATGGCAGAGTTATGTTGGAAAATTGTGTAGAATAACTGCCAAATCTTGATAGAATTGTTCAGTTCTGGTTGAATCTGGGCCTGTATTCATGAAACCATTCTCATGCACAAACTCAGATTCTGTGCTCTTGTCAAATTTTTTGTTACCATGCTAAGTTATTGAAAATTTGTATTTTGTCAGTCTTTTGAAAAAAAAATTAAGGGACTTTAAGCCAGACTCAATTTTAAACATTTTCACTTGATTTCTTATCCTGATTTAAGCAAGATACAAAAAGAGGGTCTGAGCACATACTTTATGCTTGAGCATGAGAACGGTTTCATGAATACGGGCCAAATTTTGTCTTTGAACTACTATTATAATACTCTCATTCAATACTCTGCTTTTCATGATTAGGCTGAGAATTGACTGTATACAGATGAATATTTGTGGCATTACTACTTTAACAGTGTCATATAAACATTGGGTGATTCTGTCATCTGTCACTGATCCACAGGAGACATTGGTTGATGTGCTATTGAGGGAGACCTACCCTGTCCTGTTGACCAGCTGCCTGTCTCTATTGGTCAGTATACACAACACTCACGGCACTGACCACAACATTGCTGACCAGCTGTACCAGTACTGCTGTAACCGTGGTGATACTCCAGAGGGGCGGGGAAATGTGGAGGCAGCCATACTGGCAGTTACAGCGATTGGAATTAAAAACTGCATAGATATGTCGAGGTAGGTTCTCCCAGAACTTGGTTCTTAGTAAAAATTGTCTCTACTCTAATTAGATATTGCCACCAATGAGCAGCAAATCTCATTGGTTCAGGATCAGAAGTGTCAATATCACCAATCATTGATCCTATTCTAGCAGAACAATCAAAATGAAGCACCACTTGTTGAATAGGAATGTCAATTGCAGTTTCTAAAGGTCAGAGGTCAAATATCTTATGTCTGAACTGGAGCTGGACAGTATGATATGAAACTTCACAGAAAGGTGGGTTGTGACTGGACATTGGGTATGTACCACACATGTCTGTATCTGGAATGTTGTTTACTCTAGAGTTCTGTGACCAGTACGTATAAGATATTTGTTGTTTAGACAGACATGCTGTGTCAGTGGAGTGACCAGTATGTTATTTGTTGTTTAGACCTCCATTGTCAGACTTGCTGTGTCAGTGGAGTGACCAGTATGTTATTTGTTGTTTAGACAGACATGCTGTGTGAGTGGAGTGATCAGTATGTTGTTTAGACAGACATGCTGTGTCAGTGGAGTGACCAGTATGTTATTTGTTGTTTAGACAGACATGCTGTGTCAGTGGAGTGACCAGTATGTTATTTGTTGTTTAGACAGACATGCTGTGTCAGTGGAGTGACCAGTATGTTATTTGTTGTTTAGACAGACATGCTGTGTCAGTGGAGTGACCAGTATGTTATTTGTTGTTTAGACAGACATGCTGTGTCAGTGGAGTGACCAGTATGTTATTTGTTGTTTAGACAGACATGCTGTGTCAGTGGAGTGACCAGTATGTTATTTGTTGTTTAGACAGACATGCTGTGTCAGTGGAGTGACCAGTATGTTATTTGTTGTTTAGACAGACATGCTGTGTCAGTGGAGTGACCAGTATGTTATTTGTTGTTTAGACAGACATGCTGTGTCAGTGGAGTGACCAGTATGTTATTTGTTGTTTAGACAGACATGCTGTGTCAGTGGAGTGACCAGTATGTTATTTGTTGTTTAGACAGACATGCTGTGTCAGTGGAGTGACCAGTATGTTATTTGTTGTTTAGACAGACATGCTGTGTCAGTGGAGTGACCAGTATGTTATTTGTTGTTTAGACAGACATGCTGTGTCAGTGGAGTGACCAGTATGTTATTTGTTGTTTAGACAGACATGCTGTGTCAGTGGAGTGACCAGTATGTTATTTGTTGTTTAGACAGACATGCTGTGTCAGTGGAGTGACCAGTATGTTATTTGTTGTTTAGACAGACATGCTGTGTCAGTGGAGTGACCAGTATGTTATTTGTTGTTTAGACAGACATGCTGTGTCAGTGGAGTGACCAGTATGTTATTTGTTGTTTAGACAGACATGCTGTGTCAGTGGAGTGACCAGTATGTTATTTGTTGTTTAGACAGACATGCTGTGTCAGTGGAGTGACCAGTATGTTATTTGTTGTTTAGACAGACATGCTGTGTCAGTGGAGTGACCAGTATGTTATTTGTTGTTTAGACAGACATGCTGTGTCAGTGGAGTGACCAGTATGTTATTTGTTGTTTAGACAGACATGCTGTGTCAGTGGAGTGACCAGTATGTTATTTGTTGTTTAGACAGACATGCTGTGTCAGTGGAGTGACCAGTATGTTATTTGTTGTTTAGACAGACATGCTGTGTCAGTGGAGTGACCAGTATGTTATTTGTTGTTTAGACAGACATGCTGTGTCAGTGGAGTGACCAGTATGTTATTTGTTGTTTAGACAGACATGCTGTGTCAGTGGAGTGACCAGTATGTTATTTGTTGTTTAGACAGACATGCTGTGTCAGTGGAGTGACCAGTATGTTATTTGTTGTTTAGACAGACATGCTGTGTCAGTGGAGTGACCAGTATGTTATTTGTTGTTTAGACAGACATGCTGTGTCAGTGGAGTGACCAGTATGTTATTTGTTGTTTAGACAGACATGCTGTGTCAGTGGAGTGACCAGTATGTTATTTGTTGTTTAGACAGACATGCTGTGTGAGTGGAGTGACCAGTATGTTATTTGTTGTTTAGACAGACATGCTGTGTCAGTGGAGTGACCAGTATGTTATTTGTTGTTTAGACAGACATGCTGTGTCAGTGGAGTGACCAGTATGTTATTTGTTGTTTAGACAGACATGCTGTGTCAGTGGAGTGACCAGTATGTTATTTGTTGTTTAGACAGACATGCTGTGTCAGTGGAGTGACCAGTATGTTATTTGTTGTTTAGACAGACATGCTGTGTCAGTGGAGTGACCAGTATGTTATTTGTTGTTTAGACAGACATGCTGTGTCAGTGGAGTGACCAGTATGTTATTTGTTGTTTAGACAGACATGCTGTGTCAGTGGAGTGACCAGTATGTTATTTGTTGTTTAGACAGACATGCTGTGTCAGTGGAGTGACCAGTATGTTATTTGTTGTTTAGACAGACATGCTGTGTCAGTGGAGTGACCAGTATGTTATTTGTTGTTTAGACAGACATGCTGTGTCAGTGGAGTGACCAGTATGTTATTTGTTGTTTAGACAGACATGCTGTGTCAGTGGAGTGACCAGTATGTTATTTGTTGTTTAGACCCCCCTCATCAGACATGCTGTGTGAGTGGATGTTGTTTGTTGTTTAGACCCTCCTTGTCAGATGTGCTGTGTGAGTGGAGTGACCAGTATGTTGTTTGTTGTTGACTCCCCTCGTCAGACATGCTGTGTGAGTGGAGTGACCAGTAAGTTATTTGTTGTTGAGACAGACATGCTGTGTCAGTGGAGTGACCAGTATGTTATTTGTTGTTTAGATAGACATGCTCTGTCAGTGGAGTTACCAGTATGTTATTTGTTGTTTAGACCCCCCTTGTCAGATGTGCTGTGTGAGTGGAGTGACCAGTATGTTGTTTGTTGTTTAGACCCCCCTCGTCAGATGTGCTGTGTCAGTGGAGTGACCGAGTGTTGAAGGCCAGTAAGATGACCGGGGATGAACACTTCAGACTGGCTGCAGCACAAGGAATAGTCACTGTTGGACATGTCATCATGACCCCCTCCGGATTGTCAAAGGATGTGCCCTATCAAATCTGTATCATTAAGTAAGTGTACGATGGTTATCCTTAGGTATAATACAAAAGATAAAGCCAGATACTTCTATAGGGCAAAATACAATTTATAGGCATTTTCCTTTTTTTTATGTTTTGGCATGGATTATATTTCAACAGGATTCCTATAATTGTGAGANACTTCAGACTGGCTGCAGCACAAGGAATAGTCACTGTTGGACATGTCATCATGACCCCCTCCGGATTGTCAAAGGATGTGCCCTATCAAAACTGTATCATTAGGTAAGTGTACGATGGTTATCCTTAGGTATAATACAAAAGATAAAGCCAGATACTTCTAGTTGAGCATTCTATAGGGCAAAATACAATTTATTGGCATTTTCCTTTTTTTTATGTTTTGGCATGGATTATATTTCAACAGGATTCCTATAATAGTGAGGAATTCATTATAAATGCAAACAGTAACATATTAAACAAGCGAGACTCGCCAAACCTCACAATATTTGAGGATTTGTAACCTATCAAAGATGTCAGAATTTCACCAAGGTTTTTTTGTCTGTGCAGACTTTTTCAGGCAATGTCAAACCTGATCCAGGATGATGACACAGAAGTGCGTGCGATGGCCATGAAATTTATACCACATCTATATTACGAAGGCAGGTCCGTCCAGGTAATTACAAAAGTTCTCATGAAGTTAAAACCACACCTGTATAACTAAGGCAGGTCCGTCCAGGTAATTACTAAAGTTCTCATGAAGTTAAAACCACACCTGTATAACTAAGGCAGGTCCGTCCAGGTAATCACTAAAGTTCTCATGAAGTTAAAACAATACCTGTAAAGATAAGGCAGGTCCCTCTAGGTAACTACGAAAGTTCTCATGCAGTTAAAACCACACTTGTATAACTAAGGCAGGTCCGTCCAGATAATTACAAAAGTTCTCATGAAGTTAAGACCACACCTGGATAACTAAGGCGTCCCTTAACAGGTAATTAAAAAGGTTCTCATGCAGTTAAGACCACACCTGTATAACTATAATTAAAGGCAGGTCCCTACAGGTAATCACATTATTTATACAGGTAATCACATTACATATGCAGGTTATCATGTTAGTTACAATGAAAAGAAACATTTTTTCCTCCCAAATCTTTTCCTCAAGACTTGTAAACTTAATTCAGCAAGCATTAAGTTTATTCTCCTGTCGTTTCTAAGCCTAATAACAATTTCTATCACAAGCTACATAACAATTTTATCACAAGTTACACATTAAGCTTTTTCTGTCAAAAGTTATATATTTTACTATTTCTTATCACATGACTATTTCTTTCACAAACTACATATTCTATGAAGACATAAAGGACAATAATAAAACAATGGTGAATCTTTGTTTTACAGTATCAAGGTAATCACTCAAGTGATCCTACAAGTAAATAAACAACTCGTCCAGCTGCTGCCAACAATATCCTTCATTTTCTGATAAGCAGATAAATTATATAGAGTATAAATACAATTTTCTATTTTTTTTCATCACTAAACAAGTTGATGGTACGTGTGTATATAGTTATGCTTCAGTCTTGTCAGTTTTAATCAGATTTGATTTCATTCTTACCCTAACATTATATATTATATCGTTACATATGTTCTCTTCTGTTGTTTACAGTATGATGCCATACAATACAACTCTGGATATCAGGTAAACCACTTAATATAGTCCAATCATTCTTAACAAGCTTGCAGGCAAATCATAATCCCCTACTCATGCAGTTTATTGAATTTGTCTGTAATACAATGTATATGTCTATTATAATTTAGAACACAATAGCAGACAAATCCAAGAACACAGATTGCAACCTGTACTATAACTAAAAGACAAAAACATGATGTACATGATGGTTTCTTTCTACAGCACTGACCTTATTTTTTTCCTGCTGGGCCTGAAACATTTTATGGCATTCTAGATAAAAAAAAAACCTGACCCTCAATTAAGGTCAGCCGGCTTGAAGGACCAAGGTCAGCGCTGTATCAAGCTGTCCTTAATTAAGGTCAGCTGGTATGAAGGACCAAGGTCAGCCTTGGGTGTACCAAGTTGTCCTTAATTAAGGTCAGCTGGTCTGAAGGACCAAGGTCAGCCTCGGCTGGACTGAGTTGTCCTTAATTAAGGTTAGCTGGTCTGAAGGACCAAGGTCAGCCTTGGGTGTACTGAGTTGTCCTTAGTTAAGGTCAGCTGGTCTGAAGGACCAAGTTCAGCCTAGGCTGTACTGAGTTGTCCTTAATTAAGGTCAGCTGGTCTGAAGGACCAAGGTCAGCCTTGGGTGTACCGAGTTGTCCTTAATTAAGGTCAGCTGGTCTGAAGGACCAAGGTCAGCCTAGGCTGTACTGAGTTGTCCTTAATTAAGGTCAGCTGGTCTGAAGGCCCAAGGTCAGCCTAGGCTTACCGAGTTGTCCTTAATTAAGGTCAGCTGGTATGAAGGACCAAGGTCAGCCTTGGGTGTATCGAGTTGTCCTTAATTAAGGTCAGCTGGTATGAAGGACCAAGGTTAGCCATGGGTGTACCGAGTTGTCCTTAATTAAGGTCAGCTAGTATGAAGGACCAAGGTCAACCTAGGGTGTACCGAGTTGTCCTTAATTAAGGTCAGCTGGTATGAAGGACCAAGGTCAGCCTAGGCTGTACCGAGTTGTCCATTATCCACCTCTTTGTCGACAATTTCTTCTGAAGAAATTCTGAACTGCTGAACAGAATTTCACCAAATTTGACTGAAAATGCTTTTTGTTAGGGATACTGAATTTTACAAATAGGGAGGGAGTTGGAAAAAGGAGTAATTTGCCTATATAGCTAATGACTTTTCTGGAACTGTGTGATTGATATCAATACTTTTTGGTTGGGAACATCTTGAAGGGGTTTGGATTAAGAATTATACAAACAGAGAGACGGGGCCAAACAGAGGGTAAGTTTGGCCTCTCCTCGGGAACTGGTAGATGATAACCATATTTGGTTGGAAGTATCCTCAGGTGTTGATGATTCAAACTTGTGCAAACTGAGGGGCTGTAGAAATACCGACAAGAATGGTTATAACACAATATCAACCAACAATGCAATGTTATTCTGATATGGGCAGTCACTTCATAATATAGTCTAAACATAAAACAGAACAATGGAAAATGGATTTATCTACAGATTCTGTTCTAACTAACTATAATTTACCGGTAGTCGATGCTAATGTAAAGACGAGTTATTAACTTTTCCATCGGTGTATATAATTTATCTATATGATACTAGCTATATAGAAAAGTACTGAAATCAGCATGCACCCAATCCAATATTTAATATAGGAGAAAATAGAAATATTAAAGATAATAAGATAATTCTGAACAGCTGACCTGATTCTAAGTGGTTCTACAGTGACAATATAGAGCAAATGTTGATATATGTTAAACCCCAATGAACTTAATTTAGAAGGAAATTTAAAAGCTGTGTGACATTTCCTAAGTAACATCATTATATTTTTTGTTACTATCAAATGTTAATTTTATGTTGCTTAAAGATCATTTCTAAAATAGACAATGCAGTATCATTAAAACACCTTCATTGTAGTCAGGTTGTCTCCCCTTTAGCTGCTGTTTAAGTTACAACACACGCTATATTTGGTAGTCTGGTTATCTCCCCTTTAGCTGATGTTTAAAGTTATTACACACGCTATATTTGGTAGTCTGATTGTCTCCCCTTTAGCTGCTGTTTAAGTTACAACACACACTTTTTTTGGTAGTCTGGTTGTCTCCCCTTTAGCTGCTATTTAAGTTACAACACACTATTTTTGGTAGTCTGGTTGTCTCCCCTTTAGCTGCTGTTTTAGTTACAACACACGCTATATTTGGTAGTCTGGTTGTCTCCCCTTTAGCTGCTGTTTTACTTCCAACACACGCTATATTTGGTAGTCTAGTTGTCTCCCCTTTAGCTACTGTTTAAGTTACAACACTCACTAAATTTGGTAGTCTGGTTGTCCCCCCTTTAGCTGCTGTTTAAGTTACAACACACGCTATATTTGGTAGTCTAGTTGTCTCCCCTTTAGCTACTGTTTAAGTTACAACACACGCTATATTTGGTAGTCTGGTTGTCTCCCCTTTAACTGCTGTTTAAGTTACAACCCTCACTATATTTGGTAGTCTGGTTATCTCCCCTTTATCTGCTGTTTAAGTTACAACACTCACTATATTTGGTAGTCTGGTTATCTCCCCTTTAGCTGCTATTTAAGTTACAACACACGCTATATTTGGTAGTCTGGTTGTCTCCCCTTTAGCTGCTGTTTAAGTAACAACACACGCTATATTTGGTAGTCTGGTTGTCTCCCCTTTAGCTGCTGTTTAAGTAACAACACACGCTATATTTGGTATTCTGGTTGTCTCCCCTTTAGCTGCTGTTTAAGTAACAACACACACTATATTTGGTAGTCTGGTTATCTCCCCTTTAGCTGCTGTTTAATTAACAACACTCGCTATATTTGGTAGTCTGGTTGTCTCCCCTTTAGCTGCTGTTTAAGTAACAACACACGCTATATTTGGTAGTCTGGTTGTCTCCCCTTTAGCTGTTGTTTAAGTAACAACACTCGCTATAATTGGTAGTCTGGTTGTCTCCCCTTTAGCTGCTATTTGAGTACCTACACACACTGTATTGGTGGTCTGAGGCTGTGGTGTCCACTCTTGTCGAGATGTTGTACCAACCAGAGGATGTCAGTACCTGTATCACACACAAACTTACAGCCGGGTAAGCATCCAAGGATAGTATAACATTAAACAGAACAGGTTGGGTGTCAGTGCAGTCAAAAAAGGGAAAAAAAAAATTTAAATAATTTTACCAGTTTAGGATTTTACAAATTTTTCTGATATTCATTTCACAGGTGAGCTATGCTGTTTTTTACTGACTTTGCAATACATTGTCACATGACCACCAGATTATGTGTAAAGTAATTTCTAAGGTTCCTTAGAGTTTATCATAAAAATATTCATTGTTTATATTTTAATTGTTTTATGTTTATTTGATGAAGAAATATTTCACTGGGAACTAATTCTTCTGATGTTTTAGTTGGTGGAAAGTTATGGGGCAAAAAATAAGAGAAAAACAATTACCTGGTGATAAACTTGCTGTGTGTAAATGGTAGATAGGGTAGCACTACCTGTATGAGAGGGGTAAGACTTATTTTGTGTAATGCTTTGTTTCAGTCATCAACATCTATTTGAGCAGGAAGATGATACTTTCCATATAGAGAGTATATTTAACAGATTCCAAGTTTACAAATCACTAAAGGTAAAGCATTTTTAGTTTTTGTATACACATTGTTTTTTGCTTGATTGGAAAGGAAATGTGATTCATTACTCCTGAGATATTTGTTTATCATATCCCATGAATTTTTATTACACTTTATTAAAGTTGTTAGGATTTAACCTTTCTATGCTCCCACAATTTTATGGGGGTGGGAGAGGGGGCCAAATAGTGTTACTTATATCCACCCTGCCCCATCCTGATTTACTGTCATTGCTCTAACAACTTCATTTCTAACAGATTTTGATCAAACTTTATGCAAAGGGCAAGTATGAAAATACCTCAAATGACTGTCTTTCAGAGTTCCAAGTTCATGGTCAATGTTACAATTTATAGAAATTTGTCAACAAATTCAGGGACATCACTCCAGCATCTTCACTGAGTGAAAGATTTTTAAGCCTTATACAAAGGTCAAGTATAGAATACCTTGTACTTCAAATGAGTTCATATTTCAGGACCAAAGGTCAGAGTTAGGTCTCCAGTTTTCCTTGTATCAGAAATAATTGAAATATAGCTTGCTTAAAAATGGATCATTTACCAGCCCTGTAAGAGTAAGACTGTTTTCTGTGTTTCAGTGTGTTGTAGGTATGTGTAATGACCAGCAGTCTTTCTCCAGTATACAGTGTATGAGGGAGCCAGGACAAGCCCTGTGTGCTGACCTGGCCTTTGTGGAGGATTTCCTCAACAAGTATTTAGATGGTAGGTGTTTTGGTGTATAAATATCAGTGGTAAACATGTAGACATTACCTGTTTTGGTATACAGATATCAGTGGTATACATGTAGATGGTAGATGTTGTGGTATATATATATCAGCGGTATACATGTAGATGGTAGATGTTGTGGTATATAGATATCAGTGGTATACAGGTAGATGGTAGATGTTGTGATATACATATATCAGTGGTTTACATGTAGATGGTAGATGTTGTGGTATATAGATATCAGTGGTATACAGGTAGATGGTAGTTGTTCTGGTATTAGATATCAATGGTTTACATGTAGATGGTAGATGTTGTGGTATATAGATATCAGTTCCATACAGGTAGATGGTAGTTGCTTTGGTTTACAAATATCAGCGGTATACAGGTAGATGGTAGTTGCTTTGGTTTACAAATATCAGTGGTATACAGGTAGATGGTAGTTGTTTTGGTTTACAAATATCAGTGGTATACAGGTAGATGGTAGTTGCTTTGGTTTACAAATATCAGCGGTAGACAGGTAGATGGTAGTTGCTTTGGTATACAGATATCAATGTCATACATGAAGATGGTAGATGTTGTGGTATATAGATATCAGGGGTATACAGGTAGATGGTAGATGTTGTGGTATACAGATATCAATGTCATACATGAAGATGGTAGATGTTGTGGTATATAGATATCGGTGCTATACAGGTAGATGGTAATTGTTTTGGTTTACAAATATCAGTGGTATACATGTAGATGGTAAATGTTGTGGTATATATATATCAGCGGTATACAGGTTCTGTAGATGGTAGTTGCTTTGGTATACAGATATCAATGGTATACATGAAGATGGTAGATGTTGTGGTATATATATATCAGTGGTATACAGGTAGATGGTAGTTGCTTTGGTATACATATATCAGTGGTATACATGTAGATGGTAAGTGTTGTGGTCAACAGATATCATTGGTATACATGTATACATCTACTTAGATGGTAAGTATTGTGGTACATAGATATCATATACCTGTTAAGTCTGGATACAGGACATTGCAGTGCTGTCAGCTGTTCTAATGTATTTACTGACTACATTACAGGTAAGCCTGTATTAAGTCTGGGTATGGACACTGCAGTGCTGTCAGCTGTTCTAATGTATTTACTGACTACATTACAGGCTTACCTGTAATATCAACAGTCAGTAAATACATGAGAACAGCTGACAGCACTGCAATGTCCTGTATCCAGACTTTACAGGTATATGATATCTATGTACCACAATACTTACCATCTAAGTAGATGTATACATGTATACCAATGATATCTGTTGACCACAACACTTACCATCTACATGTATACCACTGATATATATATATCAGTGGTATACATGTAGATGGTAAGTGTTGTGGTCAACAGATATCATTGGTATACATGTATACATCTACTTAGATGGTAAGTATTGTGGTACATAGATATCATATACCTGTAAAGTCTGGATACAGGACATTGCAGTGCTGTCAGCTGTTCTCATGTATTTACTGACTTGATATTGCAGGTAAGCCTGTATTAATTCTGGGTATGGACACTGCCATGCTGTCAGCTGTTCTTATGTATTTACTGACTTGATATTGCAGGTAAGCCTGTATTTAGTCTGGGTATGGACACTGCCGTGCTGTCAGCTATTGCTGGTTGTGTGTTGTTTGGCTTGGTGCTGATTGACACTAAGTTGTCCCTCAACTTTTCTTCAGAGGATTCTGTATGTACACAGCTGCAAAACGTTCTTACAGTAAGTATTTCATAACCAAGCTAGGACCAGGGGTTTGTAGTCCTACCATACAGTTAATACTGGTATACTGTATAAAGCTATGATAACATTACCTTCAGATGAAAACCTGTAACCATACCCACCTAGTAATACTTGTAACCTTACCTATTTGTAAAATACTTTATCTAACCCATGAAAACCTGTATTCTTACTCACCTGTAAATACCTGTAACCTCACTTTGATTACCTGTAAATACCTAGACTTGCTCACCTTTAAATACCTGCATTCTTACCCACCTGTAGCTACCTCTAACCTTACTTACCTGTAAATACCTAGACTTGCTCACCTTTTAATACCTGTATTCTTACACACCTTTAAATACATGTAACTTTACTTACCTGTAAATACCTAGTTCTAATCAGCATTAAATACCTGTAATTTTACACACCTGTGTATTCCTGTAACCTTACTTACATGTAAATACCTAGTCTTAATCAGCTTTAAATACATATAACTTTTCACATCTGTAAGTACCTGTAACCTTACTTCCCTGTAAATACCTAGTTTTAATCACCTTTAAATACCTGTAACTTAACACACCTGTAAATACCTTCTACCTCACCAAACTACGGTAGCTGCCTGATAGATATTCCGTCTTTGCGTATTGCAGAGTTATCTGCTCTTGTGAGCAGGTATTGATTGTTACGTCATTTGTTTGTGAGAGTAATGTCATCAATTTTTGAGAAAACAAAGTAATTTTCTNTCACACAAACCAATGACGTAACAATCCATACCTGCTCACAAGAGAATTTAACTCTGCAATACACGAAGACGGAATAACAGAATTATAGATCTATCTTATGTAAATGTAAAGGATTTGAAAAGTCTACCCTATTATTATGTCATTCAGTTCCACACATACAGATGAGCTGGTCTCCAAATTTTGGAGGTCTGACTGCTTTAATATCAGCATCATCAGTATAAAATATCTTGTTCCCCAGTCTATACTTGTCTGTACATTTACCAGCTACCAATACACTGTTTCCTGATTCTTTTATTTCTAGAATACAAATCTGCCACCCGCATTCAGACGTACTATTGATGGAATTAATAAAAACAGGACAGAAATATGGAGATCGTGATAGACTTAAACAACATGGCAGGATAAGAATCTGATAGACTTTGTGTGTGGGTGTGAATAAATAGGAAACAATAGGATGGACTGGTGACTGACTTTTGTCAGAGATGAAATGCTACGGTGGAACCTTGACTTGTTTCTGTCACCAGCTCTCCTGTCAGTCTGTGTCAAATGACGACCATTTATTTTATAAACATAAACGGGTACCATTGTGTTTTATGTTATCCTGTCTCAGCAAGGGTTTGTCTTAGCAACACTGTTGAATACCAATACTTGTTAAATTTTCTAAAAACAGTTTGTCTAAATGTCCAACAAACCACCTGTTATTGAAATATCAGTCAGTATCTGTTTATTATTCTGCTGTAGATTTTGTCAAGTAAATCCAAGTAATCAACTAAACAATACAAAATATAATGTGAATAACTGTTTATGATAATATAAACAGTGAAATATGAATCACTGTGTAATTGATAGCTGTTTCTCCTTTGCAGTGTTTTATGCCAGAATAGCAATAATTTTGATAACATTTTTATCCGCCCCAATGATGAGAGGACCAAGAGTTTTGATTTACTTAGCCCAGATTAACTTTGAAATGGCACTGGTCATCTGTCCATCCGTTACAAAGAATGTAGGTAGCTCCCCTGGGCCAGAGGGATGGGGCCTAAAACTTGGGCTGATATGATGGTCTCTGATAGAAAGAGTTGGGATCTCTACCCTAAAATTATATATATATATATTCATGCTACAAGGATTTAGCAAACCATAAGGCTAGTTTTGGTCGCATTAATGTGTTCGTCTTTTCATGGGGAGTAGTACCCGAGACACTAAATGGAAACATTTGAGATCCCAATCCTTCAAGATTAAAAACAATTGCCAGGCATGAATAGATCTATTTAAAGCACATTCGGTCCTTGGGTCTTTGGAATCAATCATTATGTTTAAAAAAGAATGTAGCTCCATTTGGGACTAAGACGCGATACCTTAAAAGGAGAAATTAGGTTGGAAAGTCTACTTCTCTTGACAAGTTGGTTGTATTTCAACAAAATTTTCTATGAAGCATCCATGGAACTAGGTAATAAAATGTTAGATAAAAGAAGGATGTTGTCTTGTAACTGAGAGGCAGAGCCCAAAATGGAGATATGTTGCTCTTAATGAGAATATATTGCCACAGTTTCTAAAATATCCAGATGAGATATGTGGACCCTCTGGGTCCTTGAGGTCAGTCATGGTAACAGTTAATTCTAGGTATGTTTTCTGGCAATTTTACAGTGTTATATTATAATGATACTTATGCAACCTCTAGCTGGACTGGAGGTGAACTATGACAAGACATGGAGGAAGTCTTATCGACGTGTCAAGACATGGAGGAAGTCTTAGCGACATGTCAAGACATGGAGGAAGTCTTATCGACATGTCAAGACATGGAGGAAGTCTTATCGACATGACAAGACATGGAGGAAGTCTTATCGACATGACAAGACATGGAGGAAGTCTTATCGACATGACAAGACATGGAGGAAGTCTTATCGACATGACAAGACATGGAGGAAGTCTTATCGACATGTCAAGACACGGAGGAAGTCTTATCGACATGACAAGACACGGAGGAAGTCTTATCGACATGACAAGACATGGAGGAAGTCTTATCGACAAGATTGTGTGGAACCATCCACCATGCTTTATCTAACTACATCTCCACCAAGGATGTATGGGAATCATGTTAACAATGTGGCTGTGACATTAAATCATCAATAAAGGTGGCTCCTCCTGGACACCGTGTCTCCCTCTTGTCCCCGAGTCAGACAAACAACTGCGTATTTAATAACAAAGGTTTATTTCTGTAACAGTTCATAAAAATATACAACAAATATACAAAAAATATTGTAATAAAGTGTAAACCATTTGTCAAAGAATAAATGTAAATAGATAATGTTTGATAATATGTCAAATAAAAACCACGCTGTCTATGCTTCACAGAGTCGTTCTCTGAATGTCAACCTGTCATGAATGTTTATTGAATAGTTTCTGTGGTGCCACATGATTCTGTATTCAAACTTTTGAAAACTACATTATGATTTAATACCACAAAGATTAATATAAATTTCCACAGATTTGATAGTTGTGACTACTTGTTCACTGAAATCAATTCATGATTTGTTATGATTACGAGAAAAAAGTTAGTACAGGATTCAAAAACTTATTTTGTTCAGTAGTGATTATTTGGAATCTAAGAGCACAAAGTTTTTGTTTTTGACTCTGACAAGTAAATTCCAAACAGGTAATTAGATTCAAATATAGTAAATTCCAATCTAGATTCCAACTGGCTGTTTAACAAATTATAGCAGACTCCAGTATAAGTGTAGTGTATGACAAAGCTAGTGATGTTGTACATGACTGGTTCTAGTGAATCATTCATGTGGCCTCACTCTCCTCGACACGTGGCACATTTATCTCATGCCGGGCTGGCAGATGGTGCTTCCTGCGAATTGTTGGCCATTTGACCTTCTTCCAGTCCAGCCCATTCTCCTGACAGGCGACACGACGTTTCAGCTCCCGGGCAAGGTAGGCGGGATTGTCGCTGCGGGGAATTGGACCAAGACCCCGCTCCGTATATGACTTACAGAATGCCTACAAGTAACAAACCTATTAATAAAGTGTCTTGTTTGTAAAAATATAAACATGTAAAGTAGTGAAAGCTATTGCAGTTCCAACAATATTAAGTCATGTAATGTGAAGGTATGATATGTCGGTATACTCTGAGTGTATGATATGTCGGTATACTCTGAGGGTATGACATGTCAGTATATTCTGAGAGTATGATATGTCAGTATACTGATGGTATGACATGTCAGTTGCTCTGAGGGTATGATATGTCAGTGTACTCTGAGGGTATGATATGTCGGTATACTCTGAGGGTATGATATGTCAGTATACTCTGAGGATATGTCGGTATACTCTGAGGGTAAGACATGTCAGTATACTCTGAGAGTATGATATGTCGGTATACTCTGAGTGTATGATATGTCAGTATACTCTGAGGGTATGATATGTCAGTATACTCTGAGGGTATGACATGTCAGTATACTGATGGTATGACATGTCAGTATACTGATGGTATGACATGTCAGTATACTCTGAGTGTATGATATGTCAGTATACTCTGAGGGTATGATATGTCGGTATACTCTGAGAGTATGATATGTCAGTATACTGATGGTATGACATGTTAGTATACTCTGAGGGAATGACATGTCAGTATACTCTGAGAGTATGATATGTCAGTATACTCTGAGGGTATGACATGTCAGTATACTGATGGTATGACATGTCAGTATACTGATGGTATGACATGTCAGTATACTCTGAGGGTATGACATGTCAGTATACTCTGAGGGTATGACATGTCAGTATACTCTGAGGGTATGATATGTCAGTATACTCTGAGGGTATGATATGTCAGTATACTCTGAGGGTATGACATGTCAGTATACTCTGAGGGTATGACATGTCAGTATACTCTGAGGGTATGACATGTCAGTATACTCTGAGGGTATGATATGTCAGTATACTCTGAGGGTATGATATGTCAGTATACTCTGAGGGTATGATATGTCAGTATACTCTGAGGGTATGATATGTCAGTATACTCTGAGGGTATGATATGTCAGTATACTCTGAGGGTATGATATGTCAGTATACTCTGAGGGTATGATATGTCAGTATACTCTGAGGGTATGATATGTCAGTATACTCTGAGGGTATGATATGTCAGTATACTCTGAGGGTATGACATGTCAGTATACTCTGAGGGTATGACATGTCAGTATACTCTGAGGGTATGACATGTCAGTATACTCTGATGGTATGACATGTCAGTATACTCTGAGGGAATGACATGTCAGTATACTCTGAGAGTATGATATGTCAGTATACTCTGAGGGTATGACATGTCAGTATACTGATGGTATGACATGTCAGTATACTGATGGTATGACATGTCAGTATACTCTGAGGGTATGACATGTCAGTATACTCTGAGGGTATGACATGTCAGTATACTCTGAGGGTATGACATGTCAGTATACTCTGAGGGTATGACATGTCAGTATACTCTGAGGGTATGACATGTCAGTATACTCTGAGGGTATGACATGTCAGTATACTCTGAGGGTATGACATGTCAGTATACTCTGAGGGTATGACATGTCAGTATACTCTGAGGGTATGACATGTCAGTATACTCTGAGGGTATGACATGTCAGTATACTCTGAGGGTATGATATGTCAGTATACTCTGAGGGTATGATATGTCAGTATACTCTGAGGGTATGATATGTCAGTATACTCTGAGGGTATGTCTGTATACTCTGAGGGTATGACATGTCAGTGTACTCTGAGGGTATGATATGTCAGTATACTCTGAGAGTATGATATGTCAGTATACTCTGAGGGTATGTCTGTATTCTCTGAGGGTATGACATGTCAGTATACTCTGAGAGTATGATATGTCAGTGTACTCTGAGGGCATGATATGTCAGTATACTCTGAGGTTATGATATGTCGGTATACTCTGAGGGTATGATATGTCAGTATACTCTGAGTATACTGACATATCATACCCTCAGAGTAGGCTGACATATCATACCCTCAGAGTACACTGACATGTCATCCCCTCAGAGTATACAGACATATCATACCCTCAGAGTGTACTGACATATCATACCCTCAGAATATACAGACATATCATACTCTCAAGAGTATCCTGACATATCATACCCTCAGAGTATATAGTGTATTGACATATCATAACCTCAGAGTATACTGACATACCCTCAGAGTATACCGACATATCATGCCCTCAGAGTACACTGACATATCATTCTCTCAGAGTATACTGACATGTCATCCCCTCAGAGTATACAGACATACCCTCAGAGTATGTCTGTATACTCTGAGGGTATGCCACGTCAGTGTACTCTGAGGGTATGATATGTCAGTACACTCTGAGGGTATGATATGTCGGTATACTCTGAGAGTATGATATGTCGGTATACTCTGAGGGTATGTCAGTATACTCTGAGGGTATGATATGTCAGTATACTCTGATGGTATGATATGTCAGTATACGCTGAGGGTATGACATGTCAGTAAACTCTGAGGGTATGAGATGTCAGTATACTCTGATGGTATGACATATCAGCCTACTCTGAGGGCATGATATGTCAGTATACTGATGGTATGACATGTTAGTATACTCTGAGGTTATGATGTGTCAATATACTATATACTCTGATGGTATGATTTGTCAGTGTACTCTGAGGGCACGATATGTCAGTATACTGATGGTATGACATGTTAGTATACTCTGAGGTGATGATATGTCAATATACTATATACTCTGAGGGTAGGTCATGTCAGTATACTCTGAGGGCATGATATGTCAGTATACTCTGAGGTGATGATATGTCAATATACTATATACTCTGAGGGTAGGTCATGTCAGTATACTCTGATGGTATGATATGTCAGCCTACTTTGAGGGTATGACACGTCAGTGTAATGTTAGGGTATGACTCGTCAGTGTACTGTGAGGGTATGACATGTCGGTGTACTCTGAGGGTATGTCATTATACTCTGAGGGTATGAGATGTCAGTATACTCTGAGTGTATGATATGTCAGTATACTCTGAGGGTATGTCAGTATACTCTGAGAGTATGATATGTCAGTGTACTCTGAGGGCATGATATGTCAGTATACTCTGAGGGTATGATATGTCGGTATACTCTGAGGGTATGTCAGTATACTCTGAGGGTATGACATGTCAGTATACTCTGAGGGTATGATATGTCTGTATACTCTGAGGGTATGATATGTCTGTATACTCTGAGGGTATGATATGTCTGTATACTCTGAGGGTATGATATGTCTGTATACTCTGAGGGAATGATATGTCTGTATAGTCTGAGGGTATGATATGTCAGTATACTCTGAGGTATGATATGTCTGTATACTCTGAGAGTATGATATGTCAGTATACTCTGAGGGTATGACATGTCAGTATACTCTGATGGTATGATATGTCAGCCTACTTTGAGTGTATGATATGTCAGTATACTCTGAGGGTATGTCAGTATACTCTGAGGGTATGACATGTCAGTGTACTCTGAGGGTATGATATGTCAGTATACTCTGAGGGTATGATATGTCAGTATAATCTGAGGGTATGATATGTCGGTATACTCTGAGAGTATGCCATTCAGTATAATCTGAGGGTATGACATGTCGGTGTACTCTGAGGGTATGATATGTCAGTATACTCTGAGGGTATGATATGTCAGTATACTCTGAGGGTATGATATGTCTGTATACTCTGAGGGTATGATATGTCGGTATACTCTGAGGGTATGACACTTAGTATACTATTAAGGTATAACACTCAGTGTAATGTTAGGGTTTGACACGTCAGTGTACTGTGAGGGTATGACACGTCAGTGTACTGTGAGGGTATGACACGTCAGTGTACTGTGAGGGTATGACACTCAGCATACTATTATGGTATGACTCGTCAGTGTACTGTGAGGGTATGACACATCAGTGTACTTTGAGGGTATGACACGTCAGTGTACTGTGAGGGTATGACACGTTAGTGTACTGTGAGGGTATGACACGTCAGTGTACTGTGAGGGTATGACGTTGACGGTGTACTTGGTTGGAATGATATGTTGGTATTTACCCTTATATATTCAGTGCGTTTATCATCTACTATCTGTTCAATGATGGCGTAGTCCTTGTCGCTTAACTTTGCTTTGAGGACCAGCAGACGGTCATCCTGCTCCTTCCTGGACAGATTCTCTAGGTCCACCACCGCCTCGTGAACCCGGTTGTTGGTGATGGGTATACTGTTATGAAGTAAAATTGTGTGATAAATATACGGTACCGACCTTTTCCATACACTGTTATGCATGTCTCAATGCATTGGAATTGATTGAATATAATGCACTCTGTGAAAATTGATCTGGAATCGCCTTTTGGTAGAAATGATAACCATATCTTATGAGATTAGTCCGTACAGTTGTTGGCGAATGGTAACTTCCATTTGGGTGAGTTCGTGAAGGATTGGATGTAAATGGGCGGAAAAGAATAAAATTTGGCCAAGTCCTGTTAGGGGTAGGGGTATGGATTACTGTCTTAGCATGTCTCTGTTTAAGTGGGTGAAAGGTATTACCATGTTGATATGTTGTTGTACGATCGGGTTGTAGAGCTGTTGGATTTGTTCTCCCTCCGCCGGTTGTCCGTCCTTCCGCTCGGCCTCCCGCTGCTAGAAGAGGCGACGTTCTTGGAGCATTGCTCCCACAACTATATGAGGGGGGAAAAGTGTAAGCATCATCTCCAAACATGCTTAAAATCGCAAAAGACCACACAAATGTTGCTTTCGAGAAAATGACAGACCTTAGGAATCATTAAATCAAATCTTGAGACAAAATCTGGTCCGGAGGAGTATTAGGTTCTACCGCACATGTGGCGCCCGTTGTGAGACGGTCAAATACAGGGAAGTAATGTTGTACCCTGAAATGTACAGCTGGAAGTCTCGAGATTTAGTCAGTGTTGATCAGAGTCTCTCCGATGGAGGACCTGGCTATGTAGTTGAGGACCATTATGTTTAAATACATGTACGAACCTTGGTGGAAATGTTTGTCTTACCTCAATAGCTGACATGTTCTCGGGGACGAGAGATGTGTTGGGGGATGGCCAGTACCGGGCGGGGAAATCATAAACGTCCGAATCCGGTCTGGGACGAGCTGAGGACCACATGAAACGATACATAATCAAGTCGTAGGAAGTTTATTATAATTAAACGATGTGAGCCAAAATTAAACGATTTTGGTGGATTCATATATAACATGTCAGATCTTACGTGTGTGAAAGGAGAGGGGTTCGGGTAGGGAGGCTGGGTCAATGATATTAGATAGTTTGTACTTGGCTGGAAGTCTCATCAGTTGTCCCTCGTATAACTGTGAGCGCATGAATCGCACTTTGTCTTCTCTTTTCTGTCTTGGCATGCTGGTCACTCCTGTAAAGATACTGACACGTTAAGAATATGCAATTGTGTCGACTCCGTGTTACATCAGTAGATTGGCATCAGAAGCAACTCTACTACCTAAATGGTACAAAAACATGGATTTGAGTTTGGGTCTTCAATACGGTAAGTTAACTGTAATTTTATATATATTGAATTTGATTGAGCTCAACTAGCTGGAGGTCAATTGGGCGTGTGCTGTGACGCACCGTCCATCCGTCGCAAGTTTTTAAAAGACTATAATATTATCGCCAGATACAGTCCAGAATGTCTCGGTGAATGTCTACTTTAGTAGGAAGCATCCATAGACAAATTGGATTCAGGTTAATACAAACGAGGGGTGCTACTTTTTCAAAATCAAAAATTGTATATCTGTGGTTTGATATTGAAAATAATCCCTGTATTCAGTATGAATTTGAACCATCCTAGGGTCTAGAAATGTAAATGTGTGGGGCAAATGGGGGAGACAGGGATAGGTCTTTAAACGACTACTCATTCAGTATGAGTGAACATATTCTAACGAATTTGGTATGAAGCATCCATGAGCCAAATAAATCAAATTTTGTATAAAGGAAGGAAACTACAACCCGAGGCCCAATAGTTCTCTGAAGGAATACTTCTACATGTCCACAGATTGTTAAGGTAATGGGTACCACCTATTGAAATGATACTATAGACAATGTCACTATTGGGAAACATTTCTTTAAGTCATTCTCAAAAGAAGTGTTCCATAAAAATCACATTTGCCATACATTTTACAAAATTTAAAAAAGAAACACCACGAGAAAACATAAATCAAACTCAAAATCGATAACAGATGGACAAAGGAAAGATTTACATAGAAACCCTTGAAAACATACAAGGAAGTCAAATGCAAACATTGAAAACAGTACTTGACAGTCTCATCATTTTTTTTCCAAATCGTTGACAAAAAAGATTTGTTGATTAATTAATAACCAGAACAGGAAATTAGGCTTGAGCCACAATCCCTATGTTTGAGCATGAGAACGTTAATTAATAACCAGAACAGGAAATTAGGCTTGAGCCAAAATCCCTATGTTTGAGCATGAGAACGGTTTCATGAATAAGCGTGTTATGCGTAAGCAAGGACACCCGTGAATCTAGGTCAAATCTAGCTTGTAATGTCGCGTCCTCACATCGAGAACTTCGAAAGTGACATCACAACCACTAGGCACACTGAACATCGACCTTCCCATCACACACATACATAACATATTTCCCTATGGGATCATGATGGTGACAGTTAAACATGTCAAAAGTCGTCATCCACCTGCACCCTTGGACAATTTGTCTGTCAGCACTCGACATATATCACGGAAGTCATGATAGTCAGAGCAAGCTTTTGAATATCGAATCTAGGGGAAGCAGTGTTGTTACTATCGAGAAGCGAAAGTTCATGATCGGAAAGTCGAAATCGTCCCGCTTAGCGTACAGCTTAGTAGTTAGCTGTCCGTGTTGGTCATTTGGTTGGTAAATATCAAGGAAAGCGGCTAAGGAGGACAAGTCAGTGGTGCCTTATATTTCAAAGTTAGAGGGATATATACAGTGTCGTGTTTTCAAGTCGTATACGTTACGTCATTTTCCCAATGGATTCTATGTTAATTTACTTTTTTTCAAAACTTTTCGTCTCTTCCTCGTTTGAAATCCAATGTTTATAAAACTTGACATTATGTTAGAAGTTATCTAACGTTTCCTCTGGTTCATCCCAGCGTAAAGATTATACTTTGACATCATTCAACTAGACACAATGGTAAATTTTGCCGTAAAAATTGGTTATGCCAAATAACCCATCATGGTCAGAAATATTTGCAACAGATAATCATATTTCTCTATTCAATTATCCAATAGGATAAACAACACAAAATACAGAAATAAATTTCACTGCGACAGAGGCATTGTGACTGATTTATTAAATAAACAATTAAATAAACAAATCATTATCAAACACAACAAAAGACTTAAAGCATGTATGCACATACAAACAAAGGACTGCTTTTAATTATTATATTCATCATAAATTGATCCATTGCCAAGACACTTCCATATTACTCCCCAAACTATCACTGATTACCAATATCTGGATATCAAATCATTATTATTATTTAAATTCTACATCTGCTAAAAAAACATCCGCAATTTATAAAAGTAAAAATTGAATTGTATGTCTGCCTGTACACTGGTGAATGCATGATTAGAGTAGCATGTCCGTAATTACCCGACACGTGTCCGTTAACAGATTACTATATATTCCGTGTTTTGGTTTATATTTTACTGTTCATTTTACCGACTTATCAAAAGCATAACTAAAAAAGTAACAGAAAGGGACCTTCATTCTCACGAAACATGTTCATAAACTATCTATACTAGATCGCACACAGCATGTTGATAAACTGTACCAGGTAGCCTGTATTCACAATCATCATTTGAAAAGTGTCCGTATTTACCCGGATGTCCCCTATTATTTTTTTGTATATACATACCTTTGGGTTAAACCATCATGATATGACATGAAATTAAGGTCAGCACTCCTCCTTTGCTTAGTAATTTCATGACTCTAAACGTCACTACCAAATAAATACTTTTACCTGTGTGTTGTGTTATGGTGATCATGTACAATCTCATTAAAATCAGATGTTAATAAAAAAAAATACCTACGTTTATGCGGTACGTGATAATGAACAGTTGTATTTATTCAGATTGGGACATGTAAATACGATTTTTTTAAATTATATTTGTTAATTTATAAAAGGATTGGACATAGTTAGGCCTAAAATAACCACTGGGCTATCCAACTGAAACACGCTCCGCAAAACCGTGAAAACGTCATGGCGCCACATTATTTCACAAGAATCGATTTCAAATACTTCCGTCTTGGAATATATTTAAGTTTACAATTTCTGTTTCGATTCCAACCATATTAGACTAAAGGATATGTTAGAAATATTACTTACGTTTTTATCGTCCAACAACAGCCGTTTATTGCTATTAGCCTTTGCTTGAAATATTGGTTTGATGACGTCATGATTTATCTTGTCTGTGACGTAAACAATGGCGCAAGCGCTGTGATTTGGCGGCTAACGTCTTACATTCTATGCTCAAACTCAGATTCTGTGCCCAAGCCAAATATCTTGTTTCCGCGATAAAGTTATAAACAAATCAAATTTTGTCAACAATATGGAAGAATTTTGGAGTGACATAAAGTCGAATACTGTTTTCAATGTTTACACTTGACTTTTTAGCTCACCTGGTCCGAAGGACCAATGGGAGCTTATGCCATACCATGGCGTCCGTCGTCTGTCCGTCGTCCGTCCGTCAACAATTTCTTCAAACGACTTCTACTTCTTAACCACTGATTGGAAATTAACTAAATTTGACTGGAAGCATCCCTATGTGATGGGGATTCAAAATTGTACAAATGGTAGGGTTGACCCCCCAGGGGGCTGAGGGGCGGGGCCAAAAGGGGACAATTTGACTATATTGCTATAAACGACTTCTTCTGTAGAACTGTGCAATGGATATCAATCATATTTGGTCAGAGCATTAATGAGAGGCGGGAATTACAAATTGTACAAATAGTGGGGCTCACCCCCCAGGGGCTGAGGGGCGGGGCCAAAAGGGGACAATTTGACTTTATTGCTATAAACAACTACTTCTGTAGAACTGTGCAATGGATATCAACCATATTTTACTGGAAGCATCCCTAGGTAGTGGGGATTCAAAGTTGTACAAATGGTTGGGCTGAACCTCAAGGGGGCTGAGGGGCGGGGCCAAAAAGAGTTATTTGGCTATATTACTTTAAGCGACTTCTTCTCTACTAATAAAAGATGGACATCAACCATATTTGACTGGAAGCATCCCTACGTAGTGGGGATTCAAAATTGTTCAAATGGTGGGTCTGACTCCCCAGGGGACTGAGGGGCGGGGCCAAAAGGGGTCAATTTGGCTATATTGCTTTAAGCGACTTCTCCTATGGAACTTAAAGATGGATATCAACCATATTTGACTGGAAGCATCCCTAGGTAATCGGGATTCAAAATGTACAAATGGTGGGTCTGACTCCCCAGGGGGTTGAAGGGTGGGGCCAAAAGGGTAATTTGGGTATATTGCTATAAATGACTTCTTCTGTAGACCTATGCACTGGATATCAATCATATTTGGTTGGAAGCATTCATGGGAGCCAGGGATTCAAATTATACAAGTAGTGGGGCTGACCCCATTTACTAAAGGGTGGGGCCAAAAATAGTTTATTGCTTGGAAATGGTTGAGATCCCCACCCTATAACCATACATACAGTTGCTGAGAATAAAGATAAGAATGCACATATGTTTCCAGGATTGCCCAGTGGTCTGGGGTCTTGGAGACATAGTCCCTAAGTCATAACTTTGAAACGGTTGATATCCCCACCCCAAAACTGTATATACAAATGCTGGGCATAAAGAGAAACAGTTTAGATCCCTACCCCAAAACTGTATATACAAATGCTGGGCATAAAGGGACGAATGCACTCATGATATTTTAATTGATCCTGGGGTCTGCCAAAACCCTAGGAACCTAGTTTCTGAGTCACACATTGGAAACAGTTGAGATCCCCACCCCATAACCATACATAAAATTGCTGGGCATGAAAAATCTAATACAGATAGGATACAAGGATTGTCCTTGGGGTCTGGCCCATTCCTTTGGATCTTATTTTGGAGATTTTTTTGCCATGATTACTTTGATATCCAGGTGAGCGATACAGGCCTTCTGGGCCTCTTGTTTTAACTTCTTATATGATTTAAACGAGTTAAGAGAAAGTGATCATGCTCAAGCTAACTTTCTTTACTGTTTCATGAATACGGGCTCTGGACTTCTGTAGGCCACAGACAGATGTTACAGATTTGATATAGCGCCATGTTTAGCAAGTGAGGAAAACATACACTAAAAGGCAATCAATGCAATTTCAGGATTTTGCTGGACCTGCCATATCAGGTGTTAATAACTGGTCCTAAGCCACCTAGCTTAATACCACCACATATATGCGTTTATGTTTAAACTGTATTAATGCTTGGCTTCGTGTTCATGAATTAGTAAGCCAGGAGTTAGTACCTCGAAATTTCGAGCTACTCAAATATGAAAAAAAAAAGTTTTTTTCCCTACATGGCCCTATAGATGATTTTTCCCCCTACATGGCCCTATAGATGATTTTTTTCCCTGCATGGCCCTATAGATGATGTTTTCCCCTACATGGCCCTATAGATGATTTTTTTCCCCTACATGGCCCTATAGAGGATTTTTCCCCTGCATGGCCCTATAGATGATTTTTCCCCTACATGGCCCTATAGAGGATTTTTTCCCCTACATGGCCCTACAGATGATTTTTTTTCCCCCTACATGGCCCTATAGATGATTTTTTTCCCTGCATGGCCCTATAGATGATTTTTTCCCCTACATGGCCCTATAGAGGATTTTTTTCCCCTACATGGCCCTATAGATGATTTTTTTCCCTACATGGCCCTATAGATGATTTTTTCCCCTACATGGCCCTTTAGATGAATTTTTCCCCTACATGGCTCTATAGATGATTTTTTCCCCTACATGGCCCTATAGAGGATTTTTTTCCCCTACATGGCCCTATAGATGATTTTTTTCCCTACATGGCCCTATAGATGATTTTTTCCCCTACATGGCCCTTTAGATGAATTTTTCCCCTACATGGCTCTATAGATGATTTTTTCCCCTACATGGCCCTATAGAGGATTTCCCCCCCCCCCTACATGGCCCTACAGATGATTTTTTCCCCTACATGGCCCTATAGAGGATTTTTTTCCCCTACATGGCCCTATAGATGATTTTTCCCCTGCATGGCCCTATAGATGATTTTTCCCCTACATGGCCCTATAGATGATTTTTTTCCCTACATGGCCCTATGGAGGATTTTTTTCCCCCTACATGGCCCTATAGATGATTTTTTTCCCCTACATAGCCCTATAGAGGATTTTTCCCCTACATGGCCCTATAGATGATTTTTCCCTACATGGCCCTATAGAGGATTTTCCCCCTACATGGCCCTATAGAGGATTTTTCCCCTACATGGCCCTATAGATGATTTTTTCCCTACATGGCCCTATAGAGGATTTTTCCCCTACATGGCCCTATAGAGGATTTTTCCCCTACATGGCCCTATAGATATTTTTTATCCCCTACATGGCCCTATAGAGGATTCCCCCCCTACAAGGCCCTATAGATGTTTTTTTTCCCTACATGGCCCTATAGAGGATTTTTTCCCCTACATGGCCCTATAGATGATTTTTCCCCTACATGGCCCTATAGATGATTTTTTTTCCCCCCTACATGGCCCTATAGATGATTTTTTTCCCTACATGGCCCTATAGATGATTTTTTTCCCCTACATGGCCCTTTAGATGAATTTTTCCCCGACATGGCCCTATAGATGATTTTTTCCCTACATGGCCCTATAGATGATTTTTCCCCTACATGGCTCTATAGATGATTTTTTCCCCTACATGGCCCTATAGAGGATTCCCCCCCCCCTACATGGCCCTATAGATGATTTTTTCCCCTACATGGCCCTATAGAGGATTTTTTTCCCCTACATGGCCCTATAGAGGATTTTTCCCCTGCATGGCCCTATAGATGATTTTTCCCCTACATGGCCCTATAGATGATTTTTTTCCCTACATGGCCCTATGGAGGATTTTTTTCCCCCCTACATGGCCCTATAGATGATTTTTTTCCCCTACATAGCCCTATAGAGGATTTTCCCCCTACATGGCCCTATAGATGATTTTTCCCTACATGGCCCTATAGAGGATTTTTCCCCTACATGGCCCTATAGAGGATTTTTCCCCTACATGGCCCTATAGAGGATTTTTTCCCTACATGGCCCTATAGAGGATTTTTCCCCTACATGGCCCTATAGAGGATTTTTCCCCTACATGGCCCTATAGATATTTTTTTTCCCCTACATGGCCCTATAGAGGATTCCCCCCCTACATGGCCCTATAGATGATTTTTTTCCCTACATGGCCCTATAGAGGATTTTTTCCCCTACATGGCCCTATAGAGGATTTTTCCCCTGCATGGCCCTATAGAGGATTTTTTCCCCTACATGGCCCTATAGATGATTTTTTTCCCTACATGGCCCTATAGATGATTTTTTTTCCCCCCTACATGGCCCTATAGATGATTTTTTTCCCCTACATGGCCCTATAGAGGATTTTTTCCCTACATGGCCCTATAGAGGATTTTTTCCCCTACATGGCCCTATAGAGGATTTTTTTCAAGATATGAAGCTGGACAAAAGTAATCTATGTCGAAAACAAAGTTAAGAATTCAGATGACTTGCTGGTCAAAAGTTCGATCGTGTTAATGCATTGGCTGTATATATAGGTAATGCATCATCAGTTCAGTAATTTAACAGTCATATATAGGTCACTGGACAAATTACATTGGCGTACGGGCCTTTTTTGAATATATAATTAACGTATGTTATTTGGAATCTGGTCTGATAAGGCGTGATTACAAACCACACGTTGTATTGTTTTTAGTCTGATTTGTATTAAATTAACACGGAATTAGATTGCTATCTAAGTCCGTGGTATTATATAGGAAATATTAGATGTGTCAGTGGAGAGTTAAGGAAATTGATTCAAAGAGCTCCAAAGCTTGACAAAGGGACCAGTCGGTCTTGAAACATTGCGACACGTTTAGTACGTACATTGTTTGTGTAAAAACTAAAAACTTTGATATCACATATTTCCAAACTGATCAATCTTATTGAAGATACTAATATTTTGTAGTTATCTCCCTTTCCGTGACGATTCACATGCGTTGCGATGAACATTATCATAAGGTGTAGATAAATGTTTTTCTTTTGCCTTTTTTCTTAGTCTTTTGATATTTGAATAAAATTAACAAACAGCAATTTGTTTAAATATATATTAAAAGTAATGAAGGAATATTTTTTTCTTTTTTTTCTTTATAAATAAATATAAAACAATGTATAATTGTGTAAAGAAAACCTCAACTTATCCACGCTTTTGGGAATATAGCAAAAGCAATTATTAATGTTTTTACTCTGGTTTCTCTTCAAACCACGCATAAATCTTTCGCCTTTTACTAAAGATTTCCGTGGAGAGGAACATTCAATGAGTCTATAGACTATTTTTTCAACCCTGTGTCAAACAGGGTAACAAAATTACGAAAGGAAGTGTTGGAAGTTGGAACACCACAGACCATCAGTCACGATCCGATAATTTAGTTAGCCATAGCTATATGATGTATTAGATACCTTACTTATACAATATCTTATGTATCTCTCCTACTACGTCTATGACAAACTACTTCAAATAATTTATCAAAATGAATACATCACCCCTACAATCCACAGGGACCTAGATAAACTAAGGTGTTCAGAGTCATTTTACATGTTTTAGGGGTTTAGATCCTACTTTCGGTAAAAATGACACCCCCAATGATCATATAACGCATCATTGGGGTGTCATTTTTACCAAAAGTCGATCTAAACGCATAAAACATGTGAAATGACTCTGAACACCTTAGTTTAGGTCCAAATACAGCTGTAACAAATGATCATGTCCCTGTGCGCAGATCGACAACATGGGCGTGGCACAGATCCCCACCCCACGGTCAGTATATTCCCCACTCCACGATATATATATGTGTATTATGACTACGTAATAAACCACTCAACACACATTATATACATATTATATTATATATAATGTGTGTTGAGTGGTTTATTATATATATATATATATATTATAGATGTATACAGACCACGGGGTTGTTCGTGCTACTGTGAACAATGAGGCATGGTGCGGTTATCTCCCCTCTACAAACGATTCGTTTGCGTTCCTCCGATAAGAGAAAACACAATAAAAAGGTGTTAATAGAAACTAATAACTCTTCAGATTTCTGTTTTTTCTTTTTTTAAATCGAATATCGAGAGTGTTTATCAGCACAAACAGATGATGTGGGTATATATATTTACTGTAATACATAAAAATAAAATAAAACAACATAACCGCGTTTTAAAACACCTCGACTTATCCCCGCTGTTTGAGATATAGTGGAATTAATTTTTGATAGGATTACTCTGGTTTCTCTTCAAACCACGCATAAATCTTTCGCCTTTTACTAAAGATTTCCGTGGAGAGGAACATTCAATGAGTCTATAGACTATTTTTTCAACCCTGTGTCAAACAGGGTAACAAAATTACGAAAGGAAGTGTTGGAAGTTGGAACACCGCAGACAGTCCGTCACAATCCGATAATTTAAATAGCCATAGCTATACAATTTCTTATGTATCTTTTTTACTACGTCTATGACAAACTAATTCAAATATTTTTTAAAATGAATACATCACGCCTACAACACTTATGATTTCTAACACTGCAGATCCACAGGGACCTGAGTAAACTAAAGTGTTCAGAGTCATTTCCCATGTTTTAGGGGTTTAGATTGACTTTCGGTAAAAAATGACAACCCAATGATGCGGTATATGATCAANTTTTAGGGGTTTAGATTGACTTTCGGTAAAAATGACACCCCAATGAAGCGGTATATGACCATTGGGGGTGTCATTTTTACCGAAAGTCGATCTAAACCCCTAAAACATGTGAAATAACTCTGAACACCTTAGTTTAGGTCCAAATATAGCTGTAACAAATTAGCATGTCCCTGTGCGCAGATCGACAACATGGGCGTGGCACGGATCCCCACCCCACGGTCAGTATATTCCCCACTCCACGATATATATATGTGTATTATGACTACGTAATAAACCACTCAACACACATTATATATAATATTATATTATATATAATGTGTGTTGAGTGGTTTATTATATATATATATATATATTATAGATGTATACAGACCACGGGGTTGTTCGTGCTACTGTGAACAATGAGGCATGGTGCGGTTATCTCCCCTCTACAAACGATTCGTTTGCGTTATTCCGATAAGAGAAACTACACAATAGAAAGGTGTTAATAGAAACTAATAACTCTTCAGATTTCTGTTTTCTTCTTTTTTAAATCGAATATCGAGAGTGTTTATCAGCACAAACAGATGATTTGGGTATATATATTTACTGTAATACATAAAAATAAAATAAAACAACATAACCGCGTTCTAAAACACCCCGACTTATCCCCGCTGTTTGAGATATAGCGGAATTAATTTCTGATATGATTACTCTGGTTTCTCTTCAAACCACGCATAAATCTTTCGCCTTTTACTAAAGATTTCCGTGGAGAGGAACATTCAATGAGTCTATAGACTATTTTTTCAACCCTGTGTCAAACAGGGTAACAAAATGAACATGAGACGGAATGGTTTTACTGTGTAAAATGATTTATCTTTTGCAACCAGGTCCAAGCTATACATATGGTATGAGACTACGAGTATAACATTTTACACAGGGTCAAAATGTACAACAGCCGCAAAAACTGCCACAACCTATGTATTGGAATTTTACCCAGCATGCTCATAGCTTTAATAGATAATTTCTGAAAAAGAAAAAGGAGCCTTTTTATGAAAAAATAATCAAGACAAAATCAACAAAAATGTTTTGAGTGAATAAATGCGACAGGTCAAGACAAGGATTCAAACACCGGACCTCCGATCTTTCGACCTTCCTATATAGCTAGTCAACTATTGTCTCCCGGTCCTGTCGCGCTACAGCTGGCTTATACCCAAACCGAACTTAATGGGAGGTTATTTTGTGTCAAAAATATAGTGGAATTGTCTAGTATGTGTTTTTCCTGCAGAAGTACATACTAGGGATCCTTAAATCGACTGGTAGTTTAAAATTATATACAGTGTTGACCTGCGGGCATTTAGATATAACGATAACCTTTTAATTACGTAATTTAGTTGACAAAATAGAACCACATATCTCTTTAAACCAGGATAAAACTGCAAACTATTTTTTTATGAATTAAATGGGAGGTTATTTTGTGTCAGAAATATAGTAGAATTGTTTTCGTGGCTTCCATCACAGTGTTTCTCGCTTCTAACTTCATTGTAAAACTCTGAACACTGACATCTCATGGCTGTAAATCAAATCTGATACCTGCTAGATCTCCCTCCAAGACTAGCAAATGTTGATTGTAAATTTAGAATTTGCAATTTTAAATTTCCGATTGAATGTGGTAGATGGAATTACATTCCAAAAGAAGACAGAAAATGTATTTTTTGCGATCTAAATGAAATTGGAGACGAATATCATTATTTGTTTACTTGTAATGACCACCAGATACTGCAAAACAGAAGAAATTTATGTCGAGATATTATTTTGAAAGGCCTAGTACTTTCAAGTTTAATACATTATTTAATTATGTCAATAATGAAGAATTAATTTCAATCATAAAATTCCTTAAGCACATAATTGAGCGAATTAACACTGGCCATTAACACCATGAATTATATGTAAACTACTATATATATGTATATAATTCTCTACACTGTAACCAGTTTGCGAGAATAAAAACTTGTCATTGTGATATCATAAATAGCAGTACTTATATAACTGCAGAACGGTGTATCTGTATGGTGATACATATTTGTGCCACAAACGATCTTATTTAGATAATTAGATCATCGAACTGATGTGGTCAAACATGTAGACACTCAAGTACATATGTAGACACGAAAGCATATTCAACAAGTACTGGTTGTAATGGGGGACCATTACAGAAGTCCCCCAAACCCCCGCAGTTATGTTCGCAGTGCCAAAACAACCTGCATATGAAATTTGAGCAGAATCGATCGATATTAAATTTCGACCAATCAGAGGCCGTGACGGCCATCTTTGTTGACCGATCGGAAAATGAAAGAAGGTTATTTGCACACCCTATTACCATGATGAACACTTGTGTACAGTTTCATTAATTTCGGTTCAATAGTTTTCGAGAAATGTGTCGGATTTTTTATGGGAGAAAAAGAAGAGGAAGAAAAAGAAGGAACCAAGGGGTGTTACCCTAGTTGTCCAAAAATAATCTGGACCAAGGTTTTTGAAGGTTTCCTCTATTTCATATAGGATTGAACTATGATTTTCTATGGCTTCCCATTACCAACAGTTTGTATATTTATATATGCCTAAGGGTGTTGCCCAAACAAGGAATACTCTAAACAATAGGGGATTGATCCTCCATTGTCTATATTGTAGTATGGTCTCCACCCGTCAGGTCAGTGGTCAAGGCTCACCTGACTGACTCTACCTAATCTTTTTGTTCTAATGTCACGGTGTGGTGATCACTGTGTCAGTTGGGAGAGGTCTATACAGGTAAAGTGTTATTTCAAAGGTAGAGTCTATTTCATGATAGATATACCTTCAAGTCGGAGGGAGTCGTGTGATGCTAATCACTCCGGACAGTCTTATCATGAGTTGGATGTAAAAAAATTAACTTGGAACATTAATGGTGGTTTTGATAAGAAGCTCAATGAACTAGATTTCAGAAAATTCATTCTATCTTACGACATAGTATTTTTATCCGAATGTTGGATCCCAAACGATTACACTGTAGATATTGAAAATTTCAAGTCTGTTGTTATGCCTAGAAAATTAACTCGATATACACAAGGGGGTGGAAACATTTTGCTAATACGCGATAGTATTTATAACTTTGTTTCTGTTGGAAATTCTCTTTTTGATACCATAATACCCGTGACTATTGATAAATGTCTACTTGACCAGAATAAAGACATTACTGTTATCTTTACATATGTTCCTCCGAGCTCCTCGCAATACTATATACATTACAACTGTGACATCTTTCATGAGTTAGAGACAATCTTGTTAGAATACTCTGAATCTAAGAATGTGATGATTATAGGTGATTTTAATGCTCGAACACGCACAACTGATGATTTTATAACTTACGACACCATTCATGAGAGTGTCAGAAACCACATTGAATCTATTTTCAACTACTTAGTTGATGATGCTGATGACAATTTACCTAATAGGGTAAACCCAGATCCTGGTACGAATGACTATGGTGCTAGATTAATTAAGCTATGTAAATCTTCTGGTCTGCGAATCAGAAATGGTAGAGATATAGATGGATCATCAAATGATTTTACTTTCTGTGGATCAAATGGGATGAGTGTGATAGACTATATGTTAATGCCTTTTTCTTTGTTCTCAACTGTGAAAAAAATTGTAGTATGTAATTTTACAGAGTTTTCTGATCATGCTCCTTTACATGTACAGTTATATGGTAAGAGAGTGTCCACAATTAATGATACTGTTGAAGGCAATTGTAACGGTAGGGACAGTCCGATATATATATGGAATGATGAATATAAACATCAATTCACAGAGTCATTAAATATTAATTCTGACAAGCTTAAGGAACATGTCCAGATTAGGGGGGAATTAAATCAGGAATCCATCGACTCCAGTGTAAAGAAGTTCACTAAGGTAATACAGGAATTAATGGAACCTTTCTTTCGTAAAACTGTACACGATAAGTGTGCTAAGAAAACCCATGTTGAAAATGTTAGATGTTTGACTGTAGAGACTAGGGATGACAAGCCCTGGTTTAATGATGAAGTTAAATGTTTACATAAAAAAATATTTATCAATGCAAATCCAACAAATCACGCAAATCAATAATCTGAAACGAAATAAGTCGCATGGTCCAGATGGTCTGTTAAATGAATGTTTTAATGAATGTAAACAGTTGTTGTTACCTTTTTTACATGTATTATTTAACAATATTTTACAATCTGGATGTTTTCCATTTGACTGGTCCGAAGCAATCATTGTACCTGTGCATAAAAAGGGCGCTTTAACAGATCCTAATAATTTTCGAGGTATCGGTCTAATTAGTAGTATGTACAAATTATTTACATCCATACTTAACAAACGTTTGATTGACGTTTGTACTAAATATGATATTTTAACAGACGCACAATTTGGATTCCGTCCAGGGGTAAGCACTGTGGATGCTATTTTCGCTTTGCAAACTATAATTTCGAAAACGTTATCTGAAAGAAAGAGGTTATATTGTTGTTTCGTAGATTTCCGCAAGGCATTTGATTTCGTAGATAGAGTAAGCCTGTGGTGCAAGTTAACAAAGCTGGGTGTTCGAGGTAAATTTTTGTCTACAATTAAGTCTTTATACTCATTAGTTAAATCTTGTGTTTTAGTTAATGGCAAATGTTCGAACTTTTTTTCTAATAATGTTGGATTGATGCAAGGGGAAATTTTATCCCCGTTACTTTTTTCTTTGTTTTTAAATGACTTTGAAAATAGTTTTATAGAAAATGGAGCATCCCATTATGATTTTGGGGAATTGAGTTTATTTCTTCTTCTATATGCAGATGATTTAGTTTTATTTTCTGAGTCAATCGAAGGTTTACAAAGCCTCTTGAACAATCTAAGTGAGTATTCGAATAAGTGGAAATTAACAGTTAATACCGATAAAACCAAAATTATGGTTTTCAGAAATAGTGGAATTATTAGAGAATCAGAAAGCTGGGTGTATAACGGCAACAAAATTTCAATTGTGGATCAATTCTGTTATCTGGGGGTTCTGTTTAGATTTAATAACAAATTCAGTTTCATGGTTAAACATGTAGCAGAGCAAGGTCGTAAAGCGCTTTTTGCCTTACGATCTAAATGTAAACACATTCATTTAAACATCAAAACTATGCTACACCTCTTTGACACATATGTGAGTAGTGTATTATATTATGGCTGTGAAATATGGGGTAGTTATAAAGGAGTTGAAATAGAAAGGGTTCATATGGAATTTTGTAAAAATATACTGTGTGTTAAAAAATCTACGTGCAATGCTATGGTATATTTTGAGCTTGGACGACTTCCTCTGGCAAACAATCAGATGATTCGAATGTTTAAATATTGGTTTAAGTTGTTAAATTGTGAAAATTGTATTCTAAAAGAAGCATATCAGTTTTTATTAAAAGAAACTTGGAGGGAAAACCCAAAACGAAATTGGTTATTATTCATAAAGCATAAATTATTAGAACTAGGGTTTGGATATATATGGTTAAGGCAGGCAGCTACCGACATCTGTCTACTACCTATTATTAAACAGCGCATAGATGATCAGGCAAAACAAACTTTATTCAACTCGTTGGCCATCTCAAGTAAATGTGATCTCTATAGATACATGGTAGATACCGTGATGTTGCAATATTATTTAACAAAGTTTATACCAAAACAACGTCGAATTATGATTACCAAATTACGTATGTCAGCTCACAATCTTGCAATAGAAACGGGAAGATACAGGAATGTTGCAAGGAATAATAGATATTGCAGTAACTGTGACCTAATAGAGATAGAAGATGAATTTCATTTTTTATTTACCTGCCCACGTCATCTAGATCTAAGGAGAAAATATATTAAAAAATATTACTGGCAAAAACCATCCGTATTCAAACTTATCGAATTAGTAAATACACACAATGTAAAAGAACTGAATTTGTTAGGTAAATTTATTATTGAAGCTAACAAACGAAGGATTGTTTAACTTATAAGTTTGTTTTACCTAATTTTGTATTACTCAATCGTATCATGTCCATGTTTTGTTCGTACAATCTTTCATGGTAAATGCTCAATGTTGTTGTTTTTTGTTGTTGTTGATGATGATGATGATGATGATGTTGATGATGATGATGATGATGATGATATAGATGTTTTCGATGGTGTTGATATTTTGATGATGATGATGATGATGATGATGATGATGATGATGATGATGATGATGATGATGATGAAAAAGATAATTGATTTGAGAAAAATGTACCAGTTTTATGAAATTCATGTTAAAATGGTAACTATTTCATGTTGTTGTACTTTGACGGATGATGATGTAGTATTTGATGTTGATTTAAAGAGATGATTATTTCATGATGAGGAGTTATAAGACGACGACGACGGCCACGACGACGATGATGATGATGATAATGATAATGATGAAAGCGATGAATTATGATTTCGATGATGTTGTTGTTGCTGCTGATTTGTGATGAATGTGCCAGTAATATGTAATTATATGTTGTACTTATATGAGATTATTTGTTGAAAAAATCCTATAAGTTGTAAAACTTATGGAAATAAATTGAATTGAATTGAAAAAAGTGCACATGTTCACTTAGCGTGATTTATTATACCAATTAAAAAATATAAATTTCAAAACATTCAAAGACAATGAAGCACTCTCCTTAGCATCATTTCATCAGGTGACTAATAACCAATGCTAGCATAAAAGCTTGGCGCGTACATCCTTTTCATTAGAATTGCTTTTAATATACATAATTTATTTTTTGTTATGGTGTTGCCATTGTTCAATAAAAGACAAACAGTTAAATCATAATTCATATTTATGACAAAATAAATTAATATCAAATTGCCAAAATGCTCGCCTAAACTACATGTACATGTCTAGTTCAAACTCAAGTTCTTCATTATCTTAAGTATTTCGACTCATCAGTTGCAAAGTTACAAAGTGCATTATTTTCAGTGCAGCATTATCAGCTGCATCTACAGNCCCCCCCTGAAATTTGAAAAGTGACCTTTTTAAGGGCCTGACACAAACATCAATATTTTAACCAAAAATTCACATTTTTACCATTTTTCTTACAGACATAAAATATAAGTACTCTACGTTATAAAATATAATTTGGAAACTCAGAACACTATTCTACGCCTCACTCGATCTGTTTGTCACAAAGTGCCAAAAATACAGGAAAAGTAAATAGAAAACATAGTTGATAATTATGTTACCAAAGAGTTGTCATCCTTGGCAGAATATTAGAATACAGAAATACATTGTACCATAATTAGATCATTTCTGCTGCAGGTCGGTCTTTGTTCTCTGTTAAATTGTTGAAATATTATCAATAAATAAAAAGGGGCGTGTCTTGGTGATATCGAAAGTAGGTCACACACATGTTACTATGTTTACAGAGGGCGCTGCACTCAACTGGTGTTGACCTTATTTACAGCTCGTCAAGTTGTACAACGATGGCGGGTGCTAAGTATCTCTATCAGGTTGGAAAAAATAACTCATTGCTCCTTATCAGCAGCTTGAAGAACTCAATTACTTGTCATGCATGGAAAGGTGTCTCCTGCACACATTTTAGAGGGATAACAACGACGCCATTTCCAGAATTTCAAGGAGACTCTCGGTTTAAATCTCATGCAGATTTGCACAATGCGAGTTTGCAGAATCCAGACCATTTTTGGGGTACACTTGCCAAATCTAGGTTACAGTGGTTTCAGACATTTAACCAAGTGAAAGACTGTGATATAAACAAGGGACATATACGCTGGTTTATGGATGGGAAGCTGAATGCGTCTGGTGAGTTCTGAGACCACATAACTATATGTATCATATAATATATTAACACGTTTAAGTGTCTCCATACCAACACGATAACGACCAAGCGTGTAACATTCAACTTCAACAGGATACTCTTAACGTTCAATATACTGAACATTATTTAGAGGCGTCAGAAACATCGGTTAAACACATTTTTTTTTTTTTAGAACTTTACGATAAAAAAACATGTACGCTTAGAATTTGTGAGAGAGGAGATTTGCCTTCAGTGTTGAGAGGTCTGCACTGTCGGCGATGAAGGTTGGGAGGCAGTTCCAGGTACAAATTGCTCTTGCTCTAGGAAAGAATGAATGTGCATGATAATTTGTGGAGCTGTATGGAATCTGGAATTTGTGTTGTCGGGTTCGCTTTTTAGACTTTGGAGGTTGCCATCGTATGCCACAAGGCCGTTTATGATTTTATATAGTAATATGGTGGAGGTCATTTTACGGCATTGTTCAAGGGATTGCCAGTTCAGTGTTTGGAGCATTTCTGTAACACTACTGGTGTAGTTATAGCACCCAGGGGTGTACCAGACGACTCTTCTCTGCACCATTTCAACATACAAAACATAAACCATATCACTATACAGCACAGGTACTAACCTCGTCAATACACATATAATAAAAGTATAGATGTATTGACAGTAGTCTGTGACAGACATGCCTACACCAGAATGGAGTGACCCTTTTAATGGGAGCCTCCAGATAGAGCAAAGATTTATAATGATCCAGGTGGAAATCACAGGGACATGAAAATTAAAATGCAGTACATATATGCATGTAATGATGTATGGTAGGACCCCTACCACATAATAAATGTAGATACCATCATCAAAAGATGTCATTTATACCACTGACTTAGATTGAGTATTGATTGGGACCCCGAAAAACATAATACCCTACACGTTAGGGGAGGTGTGAACAACTGTAATATATATTATGTCTTAATTCTCAGGCCCCTGTGGCAAGAATCAACAGTGATTTCGATAGATCAATTTACAGAAACATGGCAATTAATTAGTAAAGCTGTTCATCTGAAAAGAATTAACAACATGTAAAGACAAGCATATATCTAAAAAATAACGGGGGTAATTTTTTTTCAATGCCTTTGCTAGGGATAAACCTGACTTACTTGTCTGATGACATACTGGAATTCTCCTCTAGGGAGAACTAGTCCTATTGTTCCAGGGTTAATAGCCATGCTTGTGGAAAAAGGCTGAGAATTCAATATTTCACAGGTCCCTCCCTATACATAATGCCAGTGTCAGCTAGAGGTCATTGTGTTTTTTCAATGCCTGCCTCCATTAGGGATCAACCTGGGACCTCTGGGTTACTAATCTGATGCTCTGACGATCGCGAATGAGCGAAAGAGAAATTCTCCCTTCGGTAGGTAGGAAGCAGTTAATATTTTACCAGAGTGACATATAAACAGTATCGAATATGTAACAGCATGGAAGTAGTGAACAGAATATGTTTGTTTGCTGGGGATTGAACCTGCAACCTCATGCCTTCTAATCCGATGGTTATCCACTGCTCTAAAGATAAATTCCATCTAGGCAAAGACTTTGACACTCTGTACAATGTACATCCTTTATATATACTCTTGTATTTTAGATAAAACAATGACACAAACACAAAATGTATTTAATCGTATGCCAATGTATAACTAGGGTACTTTATTTTGTATCATATTTATTTATCATCTGATTAGAAAAAACTGACACAATCAAACTATGATGACACTTGACTATTCGTTGTTACCTAAAAAATACTTAAAATTTCTACAGATCAGTTTAGATCAGAACAGTTTTTTAAAGAAACTTCATGTGGGTTACTTATCAGGGAACCCTTCACTTTTCTCCTTGACTGATAAATCAAGAGGTGTTAAGATCTATGTCGAGGACTCTGTATAAAACAACGTTAACTGTGACCTTGATCTACTAGTACTGGTATACAGACAATAGTAGATAAGAAACAGATATCAGCTAGAAGTTTACATGTCTAGACCAGTACTGTAGGTAACAAACTTTCATGGTCAACATATATAACTGATATGTGTTTAAATAATTTGATCGTATATAACTTATAACTTGTTGAATTGGGAAAATGTGATAGTCTAAAAATTATCAACATGTAACTTAAAACCGAATTAGATTCTTAAACATCAGTAAACATATTATTATCAATATTGATATAAGCAGTGATTTATCAATCATGGGTATAATCCGTAATGACCACATGTTATCTCTGTTATCAGTAGTTTAACCTGAGGGGGTCTTTGAATGTCACTGTAAAGGGCCTCCTACCTTTTCTGATATCCCCAATCCACATCCCTTTACTGAAATTGCTGTCAGTAACACCAATTAAAATAATACTTGGAGCATTAAGATGACCAAATAGGAATTTTAAGATATTTATATGTTTATATTTTATGATATTAAGTTCTTTCTTACATTTTCACATATCAATATCACCTAGTCATAAATGTATTAAAAGATTAAAAGGCCACAATGCTCCTATATAAAGTTGTGACAGGTTTTAATTTATTTATACTTAATTTAGTTAGCATCACAGTATCAATTATATAAAGTTTCTGTATAAACGAAGGTGGTGGTTTCCATAGGGGCAGAGGAATGAAGATTAAAGAATTGGATTAACATTGTAGGATAAATGTTAAAATGAGTACAATGCAGAGTTGCTCGACAACTATAGTATTAAGTTAATTTGTTATTTGGGATACAAGAATATTCAATTTAAACGTGGTTGGAATGAAAGTATTGGAGGCAGGTCCAAACAGAGGAAAGAATGACAACTAATTTAAAAAATGCTCAAGCTTTACTGAAACTAGATAAAAACAACACTCCAGCTTTACTGAAAAACTTGTTTAAACTTGTTTTTATACAGAATATTTCAGCGTCATAATAGTTCAAATGTTACCCTCACTCCCAGGGGGCGGAGTTAAAATATAAAGGCAGCTGCCTTCATTCCTAGGGGGTAGTTGTAAAATATAAAGGCAGCTGTCCTCACTCACAGGGGGCAGCTGTAAAATATTAAAGTCAGCTGCCCTAACTCCCAGGGGACTGGTAAAATATAAAGGCAGCTGTACACACTCCCAGGGGGCAGAGGTAAAATATAAAGGCAGCTGCCCTCACTCCCAGGGACAGAGGTAAAATATAAAGGCAGCTTCCCTCACTCCCAGGGGACTGGTAAAATATAAATGCATCTGCCCTCACTTCAAGGGTCAGAGGTAAAATATGAAGTCAGCTTCCCTCACTCCCAGGGGACTGGTAAAATATAAAGGCAGCTGTACACACTCCCAGGGGGCAGAGGTAAAATATAAAGGCAGCTGCCCTTACTCCCAGGGACAGAGGTAAAATATAAAGGCAGATGCCCTCACTTCAAGGGTCAGAGGTAAAATATGAAGTCAGCTGCCCTCACTCCCAGGGGACTGGTAAAATATAAAGGCAGCTGTCCACACTCCCAGGGTGCAGAGGTAAAGTATAAATGCATCTGCCCTCACTCCCAGGGACAGAGGTAAAATATAAAGGCAGCTTCCCTCACTCCCAGGGGCAGAGGTAAAATATAAAGGCAGCTGCCCTCACTTCAAGGGACAGAGATAAAATATAAAGTCAGCTGCCCTCACTTCCAGGGGCAGTGGTAAAATGTAAAGTCAGCTTGATTACAATAGCTCATTTAGACTGCACTAGGCTATACAATGCTGGATTTGTATTATTACTGTGATTGTATTATATTTGCAGTTAACTGTGTGGACAGATATGCAGAGAAGAATGGTGATGCTATAGCCTTGATCTGGGAGAAAGATGAACCGGGAACGGAGGAATATGTTAGCTACAGGTAACGCCACAGCACACATCTGATCTGGGTACAGAGAAATCGTTAATTACAGGTAACGCCACAGCACACATCTGATCTGGGTACAGAGAAATCGTTAGTTACAGGTATTGTCACCATATACATCTGAACTGGGTATGAAGGAATTCTTTAGTTACAGGTAATGTCACCATATACATCTGAACTGGGTATGAAGGAATTCGTTAGTTACAGGTAATGTCACCATACACATCTGAACTGGGTATGAAGGAATTCTTTAGTTACAGGTAATGTCACCATATACATCTGAACTGGGTATGAAGGAATTCTTTAGTCACAGGTAATGTCAATATACACATCTGAACTGGGTATGAAGGAATTCGTTAGTTACAGGTAATGTCACCATACACATCTGAACTGGGTATGAAGGAATTCTTTAGTTACAGGTAATGTCACCATACACATCTGGAGTTTTGTTTCATCCTCACTAAACAAAACATAGGAAAGATATAGCATGATAACTGGAACTGCTTGTAACAGCACTGTCAAATGAATCTGTATTTATCATAAATGCTAAGTTTGTTTTAAACAGAAGCAGTAATTGAAACTTATTTTGTGAGATTTTGAAAACGTCTGTTTCCTTTGTCAAGCAAAGAGTGCAAAACCAGTGTGTATAAGGTTGAAGAACCCCTGCTCAGTGATATGTTTTGGGACACTGACTTCACACCTGACCAAGACAGTTTTTAAACTGATGACTTTACACTTACAGGCAGCTGTCACAAATGGTCAACAAGATGGCTAATATGCTCAAGAGTTTTGGCGTATGTCGTGGAGACCGTGTGGCTATCTATCTTCCTACCTCACCAGTCGCTGTGGCAGTCATGATGGCGTGTGCTAGGATCGGGGCCATCCATAGTGTGGTGTTCGCTGGGTTTAGTGCTGAGGCTCTGGCTGGAAGGATCATTGATGGTACTCACCTCCATCCTAATCAGGCTCCTACTTATGATAGGATCCTTTAAATATTTCCATATTTTGATTTATATTATTTACCATAATGTTAACCTCATAAAAATAGAAAAAATACAGTTGAATATTTTTTTTACTGTATACCTGTGAGGCTTTGAGGAAAGTTCATCTTGGAAGCAAATATAGGTATACAGCTTACTATAGATACTACTATACAATTATCTGATGTTAATGACATTTTGTTTGTTAGTGAAGGGGAGACAATTTTACGGTGTGTAGATTTCCATGTATATAGTATTTACTTATTTCCCGTGAGATAATTAGCTGATGCTAAAGTTGTGTGTGTAACGTAGCTGATGCTGAGACTGTGATAACATCTGACGAGGGAGTGAGAGGAGGGAAGATCATCCCCCTCAAACAGACCGTGGACGCCGCCGTGGCCAACTGTCCATGTGTAAAACGGGTGTTTGTTTACCAGAGGACTGGGAATCCTGTCCCTATGGGCAAACTGGACATCTCCCTAGACAAGGTAGCTCCGACAATCTGTCTCCTCTTGTTCACTCATATATAGTTTCTGTCATAATTCAATATAATTCAACTATGTGGTGTATAAATGGGTTTGAATAGCAGTCATTGAACCTATTTTCAGAACTTGTCATTGCTCAGTTTATGGGAATATCAACAAGGAAATTCTATAATACTTTGATTTCTTTGTTTTGTTAGGAAATGGCTAGCCAGTCAGACGTGTGTGAACCAGAGAAGATGGGGAGTGAGGACCTCCTGTTTATGCTGTATACCTCAGGGTCAACAGGGAAACCCAAAGGGATCGCACACTCCACCGCCGGATATCTTCTGTACGCTGGTATCACACAAAGGGTAGGTACAGATAAATTATATTAATGTAACACTATAATTTGTATAGATAAAACACATACATGTAACCCTGTATTCTGTATAGATAACACACATACATAAAGCCATAAGTTCTGTGCAGGTAAGACATATATGTAACCCCGTGTGTTATGTAGTTAACACACAAATAACCCTGCTTTCTGTGTAGAAGGGATTGCCAGTTCAGTGTTTGGAGCATGACACATATATGTAACCCTGTTTTCTGTGTAGACACATATATGTAACCCCTTGTGTTATGTAGTTAACACACAGATAACCCTGTTTTCTGTGTAGACACATATATGTAACCCTGTTTTCTGTGTAGACACATATATGTACCTGTTTTCTGTGTAGACACATATATGAGATAACCCTGTTTTCGGTGTAGACACATATATGTAACCCTGTTTTCTGTGTAGGCACATATATGTAACCCTGTTTTCTGTGTAGACACATGAATGTAACCCTGTGTGTTATGTAGTTAACACACAGATAACCCTGTTTTTTTGTAGACACATATATGTAACCCTGTTTTCTGTGTAGACACATATATGTAACCCCATGTGTTGTGTAGACACATACATGTAATCCTGTGTGCTATGTAGTTAACACACAGATAACCCTGTTTTCTTTGTGGATAAGACACATGCATCCCTAAGTTCTGTGTAGATTAAGACACAGATAACCCTGTACAGTATTTGTATATATATTAGACACATGCCTGTAACATTGTATTTTGTGATTACAGCATGTGTTTGACTATCGGGAGGGTGAGAGGTTCGGCTGTGTGGCAGACATTGGTTGGATCACCGGCCACACCTATGTGGTGTACGGACCACTGAGTAATGGTGCCACAACGGTGTTGTTTGAGAGTACACCCACCTACCCAAATCCAGGTAAAATGATGTTATGGGAATTTCAGTTCCATTTTGTATTTGAAGTTCAGCTATTAAGACAATTATGGTTAACGGAAGAAGTATTTTGCAGTTTATGGATGTATTTGTCGAGGGAACTTGCCCTAATGATTTTTCCATTGGAAAAAACACTTAATATAAACTATTGCAGTTACAAAATGAGCATCATGTTTGGACAGGGCGGTACTGGGAGATGGTGCAGCGACTGAGTCTGGACCATATTTACTTGGCCCCAACCTCCTTACGACTCCTGCTCAAGGAAGGCAATGAGTGGGTGAAAAAGTATGACCGGTCTTCACTCAGGAAACTTGGCTGTGGTAAGTATTGAGAGGTCAAGGTCAGCACTCAGGAAACTTGGGCTGTGGTAAGTATTGAGAGGTCAAGGTCAGCACTCAGGAAACTTGGCTGTAGTAAGTATTGAGAGGTCAAGGTCAGCACTTAGGAAACTTGTCTGTGGTAAGTATTGTGAGGTTAAGGTCAACACTCCACACACAACATCTATCAACTGTCAACAGTCAGGAAACTTGGCTGTGGTAAATATTGAGAGGTCAAGGTGAACACTCAGGAAACTTGGCTGTGGTAAATATTGAGAGGTCAAGGTCAAGGTCAACACTCGGGAAACTTGGCTGTGGTAAGTATTGAGAGGTCAAGGTCAACACTCAGGAAACTCTGATGAGATTATTCATTAATGAATATAGACTTAGAAGTTATAATAGGACACATTTATCCTACCCCTTACCAACTGTAGGCCTCCATATCAGCCTGAAGGGTTTGAGGCCTGAGAGCTGGAAGTAGTCATATCGTAACCTCTTTATCAAATACTACACATCATCACTGTCTTAGTATGCAAAATCATCCATGAATTACAGAAATTGATGCGTGATTGTTCCGAAACTCGTTGAGCCAGAAGCAAAATGGTTACAGTGCACGGTGGGCAGATATGGTATATGCTAGACAGATATCGGGTATGTCAAGCTGATAAGGGTTGGTCCGGGATATGGCCTATGCACAGCTAGCAGTATAACACATGCACAACAACCCATATTACAGACAATATGGTATGAAAACAGTCCTTGTAAAACTTGGCTCTGGTGAGAATTGTCAGTTCCTTAATCAGGAAACTTGACTCTGGTGAGAATTGTCAGGTCCTCAATCAGGAAACTTGACTCTAGTGAGAATTGTCAGTTCCTTAATCAGGAAACTTGGCTCTGGTGAGAATTGTCAGGTCCTAAATCAGGAAACTTGACTGGTGAGAATTGTCAGGTCCTCAATCAGGAACATTGGCTCTGATGAGAATTGTCAGGTCCTAAATCAGGAAATTTGACTGGTGAGAATTGTCAGTTCCTTTATCAGGAAACTTGGCTCTGGTGAGAATTGTCAGGTCCTAAATCAGGAAACTTGACTGGTGAAAATTGTCAGGTCCTCAATCAGGAACATTGGCTCTGCTGAGAATTGTCAGGTCCTAAATCAGGAAATTTGACTGGTGAGACTTGTCAGTTCCTTTATCAGGAAACTTGGCTCTGGTGAGAATTGTCTGGTCCTAAATCAGGAAACTTGACTGGCGAGAATTGTCAGGGCCTCAATCAGGAAACTTGACTATGGTGAGAATTGTCAGGTCCTCAATCAGGAAACCTGGCTCTGGTGAGAATTGTCAGCTCCTCAATCAGGAACATTGGCTCTGATGAGAATTGTCAGGTCCTAAATGAGGAAACTTGACTGGTGAGAATTGTCAGGTCCTAAATGAGGAAACTTGACTGGTGAGAATTGTCAGGGCGTTAATCAGGAAACTTGACTCTGGTGAGAATTGTCAGGTTCCAAATCAAGAAATTTGACTGGTGAGAATTGTCAGTTCCTTTATCAGGAACATTGGCTCTGGTGAGAATTGTCAGGTCCTAAATCAGGAAACTTGACTGGCGAGAATTGTCAGGGCCTCAATCAGGAAACTTGACTATGGTGAGAATTGTCAGGTCCTCAATCAGGAAACTTGACTCTGGTGAGAATTGTCAGGTTCCAAATCAAGAAATTTGACTGGTGAGAATTGTCAGTTCCTTTATCAGGAACATTGGCTTTGGTGAGAATTGTCAGGTCCTAAATCAGGAAACTTGACTGGGGAGAATTGTCAGGTCCTCAATCAGGAAACTTGATTGGTGAGAATTATCAGGTCGTTAATCAGGAAACTTGACTCTGGTGAAAATTGTCAGGACGTTAATCAGGAAACTTGACTGGTGAGAATTGTCAGGTCCTCAATCAGGAAACTTGATTGGTGAGAATTATCAGGTCGTTAATCAGGAAACTTGGCTCTGGTGAGAATTGTCAGGTTGTTAATCAGGAAACTTGACTGGTGAGAATTGTCAGGTCCTTAATCAGGAAACTTGACTCTGGTGAGAATTGTCAGGTTGTTAATCAGGAAACTTGACTGGTGAGAATTGTCAGGTCCTCAATCAGGAACCTTGGCTCTGGTGAAAATTGTCAGGTTGTTAATCAGGAAACTTGACTGGTGAGAATTGTTAGGTCCTCAATCAGGAACATTGGCTCTGGTGAGAATTGTCAGGTCCTAAATCAGGAAACTTGACTGGTGAGAATTGTCAGGTCCTCAAACAGAAAACTTGATTGGTGAGAATTGTCAGGTCGTTAATCAGGAAACTTGACTCTGGTGAGAATTGTCAGGACGTTAATCAGGAAACTTGACTGGTGAAGAATTGTCAGGTCCTAAATCAGGAAACTTGACTCTGGTGAGAATTGTCAGGTCCTCAATCAGGAAACTTGATTGGTGAGAATTGTCAGGTCGGTAATCAGGAAACTTGACTCTGGTGAAAATTGTCAGGACGTTAATCAGGAAACTTGATTGGTGAGAATTATCAGGTCGTTAATCAGGAAAATTGACTCTGGTGAGAATTGTCAGGTTCTCAATCAGGAAACTTGACTGGTGAGTATTGTCAGGTCCTCAATCTGGAAACTTGGTAAGGATAATGAAATAGCAATCGGGTTACATTAACTATTTTGTAAACGTTTGGGAAGTTTTAAATGCCTTTATTTATATATATACTGATTTTGCATTTCTTTATAGTTGGTGAGCCATTGAATACTGAAGCATATGACTGGTACAATGATGTTGTTGGAGATGGCAAGTGTGAGGTTGTGGATACCTGGTGGCAGACAGGTATGTGGAGGTAGAAGGGGAGGGTGAGTGTGATAATGTGGACACTTGGTGATAGACAGGTATGTTGGAGGTAATAGGGGAGGACAAGTGTGAGGTTGTGGATACCTGGTGACACACAGGTATGTTGGAGGTAGTAGGAGAGGGTGAGTGTGAGGTTGTGGATACCTGGTGGCAGACAGGTATGTTGGAGGTAGTAGGGGAGGGTGAGGGTGAGGTTGTGGATACCTGGTGACACACAGGTTTGTTGAAGGTAGTAGGGGAGGGCAGGTGTGAGGTTGTGGATACCTGGTGACACACAGGTATGTTGGAGGTAGTAGGAGAGGGTGAGTGTGAGGTTGTGGATACCTGGTGGCAGACAGGTATGTTGGAGGTAGTAGGGGAGGGTGAGGGTGAGGTTGTGGATACCTGGTGACACACAGGTTTGTTGAAGGTAGTAGGGGAGGGCAGGTGTGAGGTTGTGGATACCTGGTGACACACAGGTATGTTGGAGGTAGTAGGGGAGGGTGAGTGTGAGGTTGTGGATACCTGGTGGCAGACAGGTATGTTGGAGGTAGTAGGGGAGGGTGAGTGTGAGGTTTTGGATACCTGGTGGCAGACAAGTATGTTGGAGGTAGTAGGGGAGGACAACTGTGAAGTTTTGGATACCTGGTGACACACAGGTATGTTGGAGGTAGTAGGGTAGGGTGAGTGTGAGGTTGTGAATACCTGGTGACAGACAGGTATGTTGGAGGAAGTAGGGGAGGGCAGGTGTGAGGTTGTGGATACCTGGTGGCAGACAGGTATGTTAGAGGTAGTAGGAGAGGGTGAGTGTGAGGTTGTGGATATCTGGTGGCAGACAGGTATGTTGGAGGTAGTAGGAGAGGGTGAGTGGGAGGTTGTGGGTACCTGGTGGCAGACAGGTATGTTGGAGGTAGAAGGGGAGGGTGAGTGTGAGGTTGTTGTTACCTGGTGGCAGACAGGTATGTTTGAGGTAGTAGGAGAGTGTGAGGTTGAGGATACCTGGTGGCAGACAGGTATGTTGGAAGTAGTAGGGGAGGGCAGGAGTGAGGTTGTGAATACCTGGTGGCAAACAGGTATGTTGGAGGAAGTAGGGGAGGACAAGTGTGAAGTTGTGGATACCTGGTGGCAGACAGGTATGTTGGAGGTAGTAGGGGAGGGTGAGTTTGAGGTTGTGGATACCTGGTGACAGACAGGTATGTTGGAGGTAGTAGGAGAGGGTGAGTGTGAAGTTGTGGACACCTGGTAGCAGGCAGGGATGTTGTAGGTAGTAGGGTAGGGTGAGTTTGAGGTTGTGGATACCTGGTGGCAGACAGGTATGTTTGAGGTAGTAGGAGAGGGTGAGGTTGAGGATACCTGGTGGCAGACAGGTATGTTGGAAGTAGTAGGGGAGGGTGAGTGTGAGGTTGTGGATACCTGGTGGCAGACAGGTATGTTAGAGGTAGTAGGAGAGGGTGAGTGTCAGGTTGTGGATATCTGGTGGCAGACAGGTATGTTGGAGGTAGTAGGAGAGGGTGAGTGTGAAGTTGTGGACACCTGGTAGCAGGCAGGGATGTTGTAGGTAGTAGGGTAGGGTGAGTTTGAGGTTGTGGATACCTGGTGACAGACAGGTATGTTGGAGGTAGTAGGAGAGGGTGAGTGTGAAGTTGTGGACACCTGGTAGCAGGCAGGTATGTTGTAGGTAGTAGGGTAGGGTGAGTTTGAGGTTGTGGATACCTGGTGACAGACAGGTATGTTGTAGGTAGTAGGGGAGGGTGAGTGTGAAGTTGTGGATACATGGTGGCAGACAGGTATGTTGGAGATAGTAGGGGAGGGTGACTGTGAGGTTGTGGATACCTGGTGGCAGACAGGTATGTTAGAGGTAGTAGGGGAGGATGGGTGTGAGGTTGTGGATACCTGGTGGCAGACAGGTAGGTTGGAGGTAGTAGGGGAGGGTGAGTGTGAAGTTGTGGACACCTGGTGACAGACAGGTATGTTGGAGGGAGTAGGGGAGGGGGAGTGTGGGATTGTGGATACCTGGTGACACACAGGTATGTTGGAGGTAGTAGGGGAGGGTGAGTGTGAGATTGTGGATACCTGGTGACACACAGGTCTGTTGGAGGTAGTAGGGGAGGGTGAGTGTGAGGTTGTGGATACCTGGTGACAGACAGGTAACGTTGAAGGTAGTAAAGGAGGACAAGTGTGAAGTTGTGGATACCTGGTGACAGACAGGTATGTTGGAGGTAGTAGGGGAGGACAAGTGTGAGGTTGTGGATACCTTGTGGCAGACAGGTATGTTGAAGGTAGTAAAGGAGGACAAGTGTGAAGTTGTGGATACCTGGTGACAGACAGGTATGTTGGAGGTAGTAGGGGAGGGTGAGTGTGAGGTTGTGGACACCTGGTGGCAGACAGGTATGTTGGAGGTAGTAGGAGAGGGTGAGTGTGAGGTTGTTGTTACCTGGTGGCAGACAGGTATATTGGAGGTAGTAGGGGAGGGTGAGTGTGAGATTGTGGATACCTGGTGACACACAGGTCTGTTGGAGGTAGTAGGGAAGGACAAATGTGAGTTTGTGGATAAAGGGAGGGCAGGATCAGATGGGTCAGATAGGTATAATGTATGTTAGAGGGACAGGGGAGGGCAGGATCAGATGGGGTCAGATAGGTATAATGTATGTTAGAGGGACAGGGGAGGGCAGGATGAGTTTTTGAGGTGGTAGTTGAAAGAGATGAGAGGTTACAGAAGTAAGAAACTGAAAGGAGAAGGGACAAATTTTTAATTTTCTTTTGACTTTATCAAGAACAATTTTGTCATTGTAATGTTTGCTATGTTTGAAAATATAATTAAATTCTCCCATTATTTCATGTAAATTATTTTAAAAGTAAATAATGGGGCAGGAGAATTTAAAGACTAAAAAGTTATATGATAGTTCATGTAAATTATTAAAAAAAATGTTGCCTTTGTGAAAATTTGTGAAAAATTTGTACAATATTTATTTGAATTCCACCCCAGAGACTGGAGGGATAGCTTTAGCACCCAGACCATCTGCTCCAGGAGCCAAGATAGTAGCGTCCAAACCCATGAGACCACATTTTGGGATTCAACCTGCTCTGATGGACAAGGATGTAAGATCTGTGTGATGACGGTTTACTTGAAAATGTCATATTCAGGAAAATAATTCAAATTAAAGAAAACATGATTTGCATGAAAATGTCATATTCAGGAAAATAATTCAATTTAAAGAAAACATGATTTACATTTGGAATATCGGTAATATCTATGGTCCACCTTTGAACATTCTGGCTTTTTCTAGTCTTTGGCAGTGGATGTCACAGTCTTAGTAACCTCTCTCCATAGGTCACTCTTTTCTATACACATATGCTGGAGACTAAAAGTCCACACTTGGTCTTTTCAGGGAAAGGAACTGACTGGCAGTAATGTACAAGGAGCCCTGTGTATTAAGTCAGTGTGGCCTGGTATGGCACGTACAATATACGGGGACCACAAACGCTTCCTCGACACCTACTATAACCCATACCCTGGTCAGTTAATTATTACACCTAGGTGCTTGGAACTATATTACTTTACATCTTTGGATTTCAGTTGTGTCAGAATATTGCTCTATGATGTATTATTAACAGTATCATTATATAGATATTCTATATTGTGTATATTTCACCAACCTTTTTTAACAACATTCATATTTTGCTTTAAATGAATATTTCAAACATCACTGACCAGCTGAATATTCTGTTTAATATTTTTAATAGAGTTTTATGCATATATGTATGTCAAAGTTTTATTGTGGTAAATGGTCCTTGGAAAAAACATGAAATACTGTTACTAGTAATATAGTACATATGTCATTGCATCATAGTGGAGCTTGGTTTACACCAATAAGATTACACCTGCCTTGATTAACACCTGAAAGATTACACCTGGCCTGTTACACCTGTGAGATAATACCTGGCCTGTTACACCTGTGAGATAACACCTGGTGTGATTAAGACAAGATCACACCAGATAGGCCCTAGCACATGTTATTGTGTTCTGTAGGTTACTACTTCAGTGGGGATGGAGCGCATCGGTGTGAGGACGGGTACTACCAGATCACAGGACGGATGGACGATGTTATCAATGTCAGCGGCCACAGAATAGGCACAGCTGAAGTGGAGGATGCCATGGTACATATTTACTTCATGTTCGATCACTTATATTTTGTCTTTGAAGAGAATTTTAAAGTTATTAAACGTCTGCTAAATATCTAAATATTAAAAAATGTCATTGTATCATAATTAAGAACAGTCATTTGATTTTAACCAAACATTGAATTATCAGATTGTTATCTAACCTGCTGTGAATTTTTAGGATGATCATTCACAAGTGGCCGAGACGGCTGTGGTTGGCTTCCCTCACGACATCAAAGGAGAAGGTAGGCTCATGTCTCTTGTACAAGTTTAGTCCTCCCAAGAAGAAGGTAGACTTATGTCTCTTGTACAAGTCTAGTCCTCCCAAGGAGAAGGTAGGCTTATGTCTCTTGTACAAGTCTAGTCCTCCCTCGGAGAAGGTAGACTTATGTCCCTTGTTCATGTTTAGACCTCCCAAGAAGAAGGTAGACTTATGTCTCTTGAACAAGATTAGTCCTCCCTCGGAGAAGGTAGACTTATGTCCCTTGTTCATGTTTAGACCTCCCAAGAAGAAGGTAGACTTATGTCTCTTTTACAAGTCTAGTCCTCCCAAGGAGAAGGTAGACTTATGTCTCTCTTGTACAAGTTTAGTCCTCCCAAGGAGAAGGAAGACTTATGTCTCTTGTACAAGTTTAGCCCTCCCTCGGAGAAGGTAGACTTATGTCCCTTGTTCATGTTTAGACCTCCCAAGAAGAAGGTAGACTTATGTCTCTTGAACAAGTTTAGTCCTCCCAAGGAGAAGGTAGACTTATGTCTCGTGTACAAGTTTAGTCCTCCCAAGGAGAAGGTAGATTTATGTCTCTTGTACAAGTCTAGTCCTCCCTAGGAGAAGGTAGACTTATGTCCCTTGTTCATGTTTAGACCTCCCAAGAAGAAGGTCTGCTTATGTCTCTTGTACAAGTCTTGTCCTCCCAAGGAGAAGGTAGGCTTATGTCTCTTGTACAAGTTTAGTCCTCCCAAGAAGAAGGTAGACTTATGTCTCTTGAACAAGTTTTGTCCTCCCTCGGAGAAGGTAGACTTATGTCCCTTGTTCATGTTTAGACCTCCCAAGAAGAAGGTCTGCTTATGTCTCTTGTACAAGTCTTGTCCTCACAAGGAGAAGGTAGACTTATGTCTCTTGAACAAGATTAGTCCTCCCTCGGAGAAGGTAGACTTATGTCTCTTGTACAAGTTTAGTCCTCCAAAGGAAAAGGTAGACTTATGTCTCTTGTACAAGTCTTGTCCTCCCAAGGAGAAGGTAGACTTATGTCTCTTGAACAAGTCTAGTCCTCCCTCGGAGAAGGTAGACTGATGTCTCTTGAACAAGTTTAGTCCTCCCTCGGAGAAGGTAGACTTATGTCTCTTGTACAAGTTTAGTCCTCCCAAGGAGAAGGTAGACTTATGTCTCTTGTACAAGTCTAGTCCTCCCAAGGAGAAGGTAGACTTATATCTGTTGTACAAGTCTTGTCCTCCCTCAGAGAAGGTCTGCTTATGTCTCTTGTACAAGTCTTGTCCTCCCTCGGAGAAGGTCTGCTTATGTCTCTTGTACAAGTCTAGGTCTCCCTCGGAGAAGGTAGGCTTATGTCTCTTGTACAAGTCTTGTCCTCCCTCGGAGAAGGTCTGCTTATGTCTCTTGTACAAGTCTTGTCCTCCCTCGGAGAAGGTAGGCTTATGTCTCTTGTACAAGTCTAGTCCTCCCAAGGAGAAGGTAGACTTATGTCACTTGTACAAGTNCTTGTACAAGTGTAGTCCTCCCAAGGAGAAGGTAGACTTATGTCTCTTGTACAAGTTTAGTCTTCACAAGGAGTAGATTGTACAATGTAGTTCCCATGGCGAAGGCAAGCTGATTTCTCCTTTATAAGCTTAGTCTTCCCAAGGAGAAGTAGTCTTCCTAAGTGGAAGGTAGATTGATGTCTCTTGCAGCAAGTCAATCAAACATAAGAATTCTGCAATTGTTACATCTTTCCTGATCATATTACCATAAAAACTTGTTTATTATGTACTTCTCTTTGACCTCAATATTGTGACCTTGCAGAAACTTTCTAAATGTAATTTGAGTGATAACTGTTCTTGTCGTCTTATTTATGTATCACAGAGCAGAAATGTCTAGCTGTTGACATGCTTGACTGTGTTGAGTCAATGGATACAGATAGTGCTAAGCATATCTTTAAAAGTGTAATGAGCACTAGAACGATTTATAAGAAAAGAAAAGATTTCTACTTTGGTTGTAAATCTGATACGGTATGTACTCTCCCATGTGGTACACGTCAGTGTTTTGTTGACCAAGGCATTTAGGTTACTGACCAGGATGTATTTGTTGTCCAGGTATATATGCTTTTGTGGTGACCATGGAAGACATTAATCCAGAGGATGCTGATACTTTAAGAGATCAACTTAAATCCATTGTCAAGACCAGGATAGGTGGCTTCGCTCAACCAGACAGGATTCTGGTAAGTGTTACATTCACTGTAAACAAGTCAAGGCTATGAAAATACATTGTTGTGTATTGAACTACTGATTACAACAGAAAAATGTCTAGTAAATGAGGAAACAAGAGAATCCCATTACAGAAAGCTGCACCTGTTTCATCTGTATATTCTAAATATTTAAACATATATTTTCAGTTTACTCCTGGATTACCAAAGACAAGGTCTGGGAAAATAATGAGAAGAATTTTGCGAAAGGTTGCAGACAACAAACCAGAGGAACTTGGTGATATATCTACACTGGTTGACCCGTCTGTTGTTGAGATTCTGGTACAGAAACATGGTGAGGAGTTCAAGGTCTGAGGCCCTTCTGTTACAGCTAGGCAGCTCGTAGACCAATCAAAGCAGCTGTTTATCTCGTGAATAATTCCATTACATACATGTAGTGCAACCTTGGTTTCTGAAGTCTAATGTGAGCGGTCCAACATTCAGGACCAGGGACATGGCTAAATTTTCATAATTTTCATATTGAGAGTTTTAGCTGTGTAATGTATCTGTGAAACGAGTTACACTACTTTCCTTATTAGACGGCCAATTATAAAATATATTGACTATTGCTAGTAACGGGATAATAATATATAATGTTGAGGGAAACTGTACACTTCTACAGAGAATTGGTGTACTAGAAGCTACAGAGAATTGGTGTACTAGAAGCTACAGAGAATTGGTGTACTAGAAGCTACAGAGAATTGGTGTACTAGAAGCTACAGAGAATTGGTGTACTAGAAGCTACAGAGAATTGGTGTACTAGAAGCTACAGAGAATTGGTGTACTAGAAGCTACAGAGAATTGGTGTACTAGAAGCTACAGAGAATTGGTGTACTAGAAGCTACAGAGAATTGGTGTACTAGAAGCTTACTGTAGAAGTGTCCTTGTCATTTATCTACATTTCCTACCGTTCTGGTCATGTTTGTTATGAAAACTTAAGACTCAGGTGTTGTTTAAGGTTCAAATGAGACCGGAAACCGTTACATTTTCTGTTAGAGAATCATTTTAGGTCAAGGCCTATAGTTTTTCATTGAGTAAGAAATGAATGCTGTTTTTCTTTGGTTTTTTTTGTGTATTCTTGTCTGTTTGTAAGAAATTTTATATTGAGGTGTTTGTAAGAAAAATCTGTTGAAAATATTTTTATATTGAAATTTGTTTGAAATTTGAGAAGACACTAAATCATACAATGTGGTGGTGGCATAATTCAGGATAAAGGTTGTTCATCCTTCATCAGCCTTCTCTGCCTTTTGGAGAGGAGCCCTCACAACTGATGCTTAAAATCTTATTCTGATACATCTTTGTTTTTTGCTGAAATTCAGTTTTATAGAATAGTCATTGTATTGTTTGCAATAGCAGTGACTATATCACATTAGTGTTTTATCATATAGGGCATTTTTATTTTTTTTTATGAATATTTTTGAGGTTTTTTTTTAACATGGTTTCGCCCAAACATTTGGTTATCAAGTACATTGTATATCATCTGGTGCTATAGTAACAAATTATAAAAATGTTCACAATGAAGTTGCATCAGCTTTTTAAATCAGTTTACATTTGCCAAATATTGTTGTGATCATAACTTAAGGTATCGTGATGTTGTAATAATTTGTATACACATGTATAACGAACATGAACTATGCAACCATGATCATAAATGGTAAAAATCTATTATCTTTTGAAGAGATATCGTGTGAAAGCAACATACAATCCAAAAACTGCCAATTCTGATCAAGTATTAAAGTGGTAAGTTTTTGGTTGGTGATGCCCGTTAGCCCTTGCATTAACATACCAAGTTTTAGATAGGAGGGTGTGATTAGGTAAGAAATGTCTGTTTTTAGTACAAAGTCCTTACATTAAGTGAGAAGTTTTAGGTTGGTGGGTACTGCTAGCATGTTTAAGGTTAGCAGTGCCTAATTTAAGTGCTAACACCTTGAATTACATTGTGAAGGTGTAGTTTGAAGGTTGCTGCTAGCATGTTTAAGGTTAGCAGTGCCTGTTTTCAGAGCTAAGACCTTGCATTAAAGTGAAAGTAATTTCTGGAATATCTAATTCACCTTCAATCTTACATGTCAGCAACGATTGTGAGTTTCATGGTTGCTATTTTAAAACTGGTTATTCTTGGGTTTTTTTATGCAAATGAATTTTTTTTTATGGAAAGGTACACCGTTACATAGTTTTGTTGTCAGTTTACTGAAGGACAAGAGCTATGGCAACACAAACTTAATGGTGACAGGTTACCAACATCCAGTACAATATATTTCAGCTGATATTAATAGATTGTGATAAACTACCGTTGTGAAATTGAATGTCTTTTACATATGTAAATTTATTTTAAGACAACCATGTGATAACACCTCAATACTGTGACAGAAAACTTTAAAATATCTAGTTCACCTGGTCTGAAGGATAAAGGTGAGCTAATGCCATACCACTGCATTCGTCGTCATTCATCAGCAGGTTTGAACACCCTTAGGGGATGCAGAATAAAGATAATACACATCAAGGGACTGACCTCTGGGCGCTGAGGGATAGGCCAAAACAAGGTAATATGGCCATATTGCTTTAAACCAATCTTCCCTGGAACTTTCTGATGGATGTGAAACGTATTCATTTGGACGCATCCCTAGATATTGATGCACACAGAGGCCGACTCCCAAGGGTGCGGAGGGTTTGGGCTAAAAATGGGATAGCTTGGAAATGATTGAGATCCTCACTCTTTAACCATATGCCTGTTTGCTGAGCCAGAAGAGATAAACACAATCATTTCATTAGAATTGGCCCAGGGGGTTTCCCAAGCATTTGGGGACTTTGTACATCAGTCATAACACGAAATGGTCAAGATCCCTTACCCATTGTCATACATCCAATTGATGTTCATGAAGGGACAAATATAAGAATACCACCAGGATTGGCTCAAGGGTCCAACCCTGCCCCTGGTGGTCAATCCAAGATTAATAACATGGAAGCTGTTGAGATCCTTCCACATAACCATATATATATTATTCAATTACTGGGTATAAAGGGATCAACAGAATCATGCTTTTAGAATAAGCCCCATGGTCTGTAGAGTTTTTTGCAACAATAATTTAATGAGAATATCTTGTCATGATGGCTTAAATAACCATTTGAGCGATACAGGCCCTGCGGGCCCCCTTGTTGTATAGTAAATCTATATACTGGAGCTTTTGATAGAGAAATGGGGACAGACATAGGGTGTGTTCAGTAAGGAAACTGTTTTGGAATGTAGGGTTTATAATCGGAGTTGGAAATAACGATTTTATATACATTAATGTGAATCTGTAATTCAACATTAGAACTTATTTATAGAATCTAGAGAAGCAAATTTCCAATTCAAAATATTTGAATCCTTTTTTTTTCACGTTTCTTGAAATGTACCTGCTCGAAACAATCCAAAATGTTTTTTTTTATTAAACAATACCCAAGAGATCTGATCAAAGTTTTGTCTTTGTGGAGCTTTTGCTAAGAATTTTCTAATAAACCTGCAGCAGTAATTACAGATTGGCTTTGATGACAAATGTACTCTTAAAACTGTGGTATAAGTAACTGGGATATCTGTAACCAGTTGCAGTGAATTATATAAGTACTGTCCTCCATTATTAGCCTACATAAGTACAAATGTAGCTGTATTATTGAATCGACTGTCGATTCCTAGTCATATTTGGTAACTATATTCGCTTGATAAAGGTTAATTATATCCAAGAGGTTTAGTTTAGTGCATATCTATATTTAATATGACAAAATTGGGAAATCAAAAAAACAGTGAAAGGATTAAAAGAAAAAAATATTTTTATTGAGAATTCATTTTCTCCTTTTAAAGTGACCATGTTCTCGAGTGTGTTTAAGTGATAGTGACTATGTTATACATTTCTGTACCATTTATTCATTCATTAATACTCAACATTGTATATATGCATGTTCATGAAATTAAAAGTGCTGTGACATTTGTACACCTGATAAGGTAGGAATGTACTACCTTTTTTACATACATTTATACATGTCTAGTAAACAGAATAAAATCATACTGATGCTCTGGTTGTTTGTAGTGGTGTGTCTAGATATTGATCATTCAGAAAGAAAAAAAAGGTTTTACCCTTTCACCACTGTAGACCATAATGGACTCATCCAGATCAATGCATAGTAAGGTTTGCTTAAATTACATAGAGGTGAGAGGGTTAATGTCCGATTCAATCATGCAAATTGTGAATTCTCATTAATTCTAAACACACAGGACAAACTTGTAGTTAGTTGTGTGAAGTTGCCTTACTAGGTATATGTAACTGAGGCAAGTTACCTGAATCAAACACCAACATAAATTTTTCCAAACAACCACTTTATTACAGCACTTCTGTATATTATATACACTTGACATGGCTCACACCATCCCCCATACACAAACAACTACCCTCATACCCATCCCCCACACACAAACAACTACCCTCATACCCACCTCACACTTAAACAATTGCCCTGGATCTGCTTGGCATACCCAGCTTGGCACAAATGATAAATTATAAGATAATGTCAAACATCTCTTGAGATCACAACATCAACCAGTTACACCTGAAGCTAACAAGACCGTCCTAAGAGCATTAATATTTGGTCGGCAGCCAGCTGAGCTGTGATATAAACCGAGATCATTAAAGTAGTCACAACTAGCAAATATTTCACCATAATATAACAATGCATAATCTTTTAAAATTAATGGTAACATCAATACTATATATCTCATCATTAAACAAACATATTACATATGAAGTGAAATAGAATGGAAACTTGAATGGAATCATATCTCATATTTGATACACTAATTATCTTGTTATTATTGTAAACATCACAAACTTGTATGTAGCCTCACTTTCTGAATATGTTATAATACTTGGCATCCACTCACTTCCATTCTCTGCACCCTATATATACCCTTATATATATCAAAATTGAAGGCAAATGGTAAGCCATGTGATTGGTTTCAGGTAAAAAAATCAAATACCGACCAATATTTAAGTTGACACATGTCTTTTTTAAATGCAATTTTACTGTAACACTGCTGTGTTATCAGCTGATATGCTGACTACCCATATGACCTTATGAGAATTCATACCACCCACTGTAAATCCATCTTAACCATTGAGAAACAGTCACGGTCTGCTGAAGATCTGGATCATGTAAATAAACCATTGTTTATAGCAACTTTCGTATCGTACCCAATATAAACTGTAGATCTATAGCTGTCCTTATAATTAGGGCCTCCTGTCCCCTCAAGCTTGTTCAGGGTCTTCAGCCAAAATAGGGTATGAGGGAAATTTTGATGTTGTAAAGTTTAATTATTTCACAAAAAATTATTATATTTCCACGAGAAACAATCATTTTATCAGCAATAAAAATTTGGAAATTCATCAAAGACTTGGGCCGGCTTCCTGAGTAATCGCCAAACGTTAATAAAGTATTGTCTACAATAAAACACTATACCATAATGTGTATCATGTATCATGACATTTTAACAATGCTCACATAGCTAGATACTAAATGCAATATCACCAATACTTCAAAAAGTGAAAAAATATACACACCCAATTACAAATTCTGAAAGTAATCTCATCGCATTAATGTCATGATAGGGGAAAAATGCACTAACCAGGATTTGTATTACATCGTATAAAAAAACATATATATCAAAAACTTTATACACAGTTTTGAATAGACAGAGATAAACCTGTCTATTATAACCATCAGTTAGACCTGTAGATTTTTATGTAAAAGTAAACATGAAAATTGGAATTCTGTTGTTCAATTTTGCTAAATTAACTTTAAAAAAACACAAATAAAAATGTTGTTAAAAATAAAAGCATAAATATGAGTGTTAATGTCATTTTTGATTTACTTCTTTTAAAACATTTACAGAAATGATCTGAAGAAGCTCTAAGTAATGGCAACACTTGAATGAGGTAGTGTCAAATACTGGACAGGTACATTATAATTACCAGCTTCATTTCTGTCTGTGACATGGGTAACTAGTTACAGATTGAACATATAAACAATATGAACGAAATGTAGAACACATGTGTTGTAAAAAAAAATAGGAATGTTGTTTATCGATCTACCTTTTCTACTTTCCATCAAAACATTTTATGGACAGTGTCAGTCACTCTTAAGGATCCCCGTACTACTAACAGTGTCAGTCACTGTTAAGGATCCCCGTACCACTAACAGTGTCAGTCACTCTTAAAGATCCCGTACCACTAACAGTGTCAGTCACTCTTAAAGATCCCCGTACTACTAACAGTGTCAGTCACTGTTAAGGATCCCCGTACCACTAACAGTGTCAGTCACTGTTAAAGATCCCCGTACTACTAACAGTGTCAGTAACTCTTAAGGATCCCCATACCACTAACAGTGTCAGTAACTCTTAAGGATCCCCGTACCACTAACAGTGTCAGTCACTGTTAAAGATCTCTGTACTAGTAACAGTGTCAGTCACTGTTAAAGATCTCCGTACTAGTAACAGTGTCAGTACATCTTAAGGATCCCCATACCAATGCCAAAATCTGTTACTAAGTGTAGAAAACTGGTTTTTCCTGCATGTCAATGGCTTTGATAAATCATTTCTGAAAAGAAAACCATACCTAGTGGGACTTTTATGAGAAATCATGAAGATGAAATAAACAATCATATAATCAAAAACATTGTTCTGAGCGTAAAACAATCAGCGGGCTAGACTGGGATTCAAACCCTGAACCTCAGATTGATGTACTATTGCTCTAACCTAATGAGCTGCCTGGTCAGGTGGCCTGGCCTGGCCCAATTGTGCTAGATACATTGAAACGGAAGTTCAGGGAAGGTCACTGTTTATGGGATAAAACAATGCAGCGAGACAGGAATCCTCAATGGAACACTATCAGAAACATTGACCTTCCACTTCTAACCACGAATACTACAATAATGCAAAATGGTTCTTATGTTTGTATGTCAGCAGGTGCTTGCCGATATAAGATTGTCTGTGATTGGCTGTATCTTCCAGCCCCCTTGACCATCCAGGATGATCTCTATGGTATGGTATTTGTCAAGACTGTGGCGATGGCCAACACTGAGCACGGTGATACCAAGCTGGCCACACATCTCGTACATCTTCTCCTCTGCCACCAGACCAATCTGACTGGTCGCCTCATCCAGCACTGTACAACACAGATATTCAGCAAACATCAATTACAGAGTAGGACACAGAACTAATATACACATCAATTACAGAGTAGGACACAGAATTAACATACACATCAATTACAGAGTAGGATACAGAATTAATATACACATCAATTACAGAGTAGGACACATAATTAACATACACATCAATTACAGAGTAGGACACATAATTAACATACACATCAATTACAGAGTAGGACACAGAATTAATATACCCATCATTTACAGAGTAGGACACATAATTAACATACACATCAATTACAGAGTAGGACACAGAACTAATATACACATCAACTACAGAGTAGGACACAGAATTAACATACACATCCATTACAGAGTAGGACACAGAATTAATATACACATCAACTACAGAGTAGGACACAGAATTAACATACACATCAATTACAGAGTAGGACACATAATTAACATACACATCAATTACAGAGAAGGACACAGAATTAATAGACACATCAATTACAGAGTAGGACACAGAATTAATAGACACATCAATTACAGAGTAGGACACAGAATTAATATACACATCAATTACAGAGTAGGACACAGAATTAACATACACATCAATTTCAGAGTAGGACACGGAATTAATATACATATCAATTACCGAGTAGGACACAGAATTAACATACACATCATTATACATTGAAATTGTCCTATTAATGGCATAAATCTCTCCAAATGTACTGTGCACTGTTATCACTGTGGAGAGGACAAATGTGTAAATCTTTTCTTTTTAAATCATATACCCAGGACATATTTCAAAAAGATACAACAGAATGTTTTTTACTATGGGCCACTAGTTAGTTCATTAACACACATCTGAAGTCGGTCAAGTAAAAATAAAAGTTAATTTACCTGCAAATTTTGGCTGATGGTAGAACAGACGTACAAAGGACAGTCTCTGCATCTCTCCTGGTGACAATTCATCATACCTGTATAGGAAATAGAGATGTTATTTATGTCTCAATTACACAGACAAGACTTGACTGATGCTAACAAATTGACAACTTACCAGTTCCAATCCATGTCCCTGTCAAGGTCAATAACTCTGTCTATTATGTCCTTTAGTCCGACATACTCCAGGTACTGGAAGATCTTTTGGTTCTCGGCCGACACTACAAAATCAAAAACAAACAAAAAACATTTATCAGTATTTAGAATGTATTGAGGAAAATATTTCACACCTAAATACTTGTATTAATTATCCAAAAAAGGTGTTTTTTTCTGTGTGCATTTTTGTGTCGTATCCATGGTTGTCACATGTCTGAAATCTTAGGAAAACATTACTTCACACAAAATATTCATTATTTTATGATAACTGCACTTAAAGTATTTGATATCTATATATAATTAAATATATATATGAATGTGTGATAAGCAGGATGAATCCCTGTCCATGTACATCTCAGAGATGCATTGTATTTTTAGCATTATGCCATTTTAAACACTGCTATCTATTGTTACAAGAAGGGATGTAACACTTTTTACAGGAAGGGGTGTAACTCAAGTTACAGGTAGGGGTGTGACTCCTGTTACCCATGAGGGGTGTAACTCAAGTTACAGGTAGGGGTGTGACTTTTGTTACCCATGAGGGGTGTAACTCAAGTTACAGGAAGGGGTGCAACTCCTAATACCCCTGAGGGGTATAACTCAATATACAGAGAGGGATATGACAGCTGTTACGTTACCCATGAGGGATGTTACTCAAGTTACAGGTAAGGGTGTGACTCCTATTACCCCTGAGCGGTGTAACTCAAGTTACAAGTAGGGGTGTGACTCCTGTTACCCCTGAGGGGTATAACTCAAGTCACAGGTAGGGGTGTGACTCCTGTTACCCATGAGTGTTGTGACTCAAATAACAGGTAGGGGTGTGACTGTAGCATGGATTTTGGTTATGATGCCACAATCAATACATGTTTATCTATTCAACTGACCTTAGCTATGATCTGCAGAAGAAAGTCAATTATATTTGCAAATTTTTTCACGAAGTCTGGATTGTAAATATCATTCCAGGTCTTGAATATCTTGTTTCCCCTCATAACATGAAAATCACAAGAGGCCCCTAGGGCCTGTATCATTCACTGGATAATAAAGCAACCATAGGAAATTATTCTTATTATAAAAGAGATCCCAGAGGGATCTTTGCGCCCACCATTGTACCATCCTTACTGGTTTATGTCAGTTTGATCTTTTTTCTTCTTTTCTCTTATCTGTTTGATCAAGTCATGTATTTACTAGTACAGTTCTTTAAGTGTTATAAAAATAGATCCAATCACTACAATATCAGAAATATATCATTAGTACTTCCTGTGGCCATATCGTTTTTATGATCACTCTCCAAAGTAAACATGCACAACTACAGACTTAGGGGAACCTACATAGCAAATTTGAGAAAGTTCCCTCCAGAACTTCCTGGGTAACAGCGAAAACAAACATTCACTGTCAAAATCCAAAATGGCCATCTATCGGCCATTTTGTTTATTTGATCGGTCTCAAAAGTAAACATGCACAACTGCAGACTAAGGGGAAACAATATATCAACTCTGAGAAAGATCCCTCCAAAATTTCCTGAGAAATAGTGATAACAAACATTCACTGTCAAAGTCCAAGATGGCATTAATTTGAACCAATAAAGCAAATTTGAGAGAGATCCTTTAAGAACTTCATGAGAAATAGCGATTACAAACATTCACTGTTAAAATCTTAGATGGCCACTTTTTGGCCATTTTGTTTATTTATCAGTGTCAAAAGTAAACATGAACAACAACAGACCAAGGGGAACCTACACTGAGAATTTGAGAAAGATCCCTCCAGTAATTCCTGAGAAATAGCAATAACAAACAATCACTGTTAAAATCAAAGATGGCCATCTGTCGGCCATTTTGTTCATCCGATCAGTCTCAAAAGTTAACATGCACAACTACAGACAAAGGGGAACCAATTAATTAAATTTGAGAAAGATCCCTCTAAAACTTCATAAGAAATAGCGATAACATTCATCGTTAAAATCCGAAGGCCATCTTTTGGCCATTTTGTTTAATGGATCAGTCGAGGGGGGGGGGGAGGGAAGAGTCTTTTAACAAAGATGATCTAAAAGAAGTTTGATGAAAACTAGCATGCTTCAGACCACATTTGGTTAAAATTCTTTCATTTGTACAGAAGCGAAAATATTTTTCTCTATTTCCCCTATCTGCTGATGCTCTAGAACAAATTTGGTCAAAATCCTTCAATTTGTTGAAAAGGAGAAGATTTCTGAAGATTGACTTATTTTCCTCTTATTTGNACCCTTTGGCCAATGATGCTCCAGACCAAATTTGGTCAAAATCATCTGAGCCGTTAAGGACTAGAAGCATTTTAAAGGAAAAATTTGCCGGACGACAGACGCTGCACCATGGCATAAGCTCACTTGGCCCTTTTGGCCAGGTGAGCTTAAAACAGTGTGTTGTTCCACCATTTTATAATGTTTCTTGGGAAGGAGTTATTCAAAAATTTAATGATATGGTTATAACTGCTTACCTGAGCCAGAAAGTATATCCTGTACAGGGTACATCACCTTTAAACAATAACAATCAAAGTACCAAATTTGAACATGAAAAATATTGAAATGTAAAAGGTGAAATTTGAAATTAAGTAATTATAGATGCCAACACGACTATTGATATATATTCAAGAGCAAGTACATTGTACTTAAATCAATTCAAGTTTTCATTTGTTCTTTTTTAATAGCATGATAAATACTCTTGAGCAATGTTCTCAAGCATGACACATTCTCTGACAATTCACATTTTTCTCAAACCTAATTGATTACAGTGTAATAGGATAATGGGTCAGACATGACAAATTGACAGGAACTATATTTTCCTCATTCAATGATATTACAAATCTAAGGCAATGTTCTCAAGCGTGGTACAAAATCTCAGACAATGTTCTCAAGCGTAGTACAAAATCTCAGACAATGTTCTCAAGAATGATGAAAAAATTTCAGGCAATGTTTTCAACATGATGTAAAACCTCAGGCAATGGTTACTTCTCAAGCATGATATGAATTCTCAAGAATAGTATAAACTCTCGGGCAAGTCGATGGGCCGTAAGACCATTACAAAACGAAAGCATGCGGTAATACGATGCCCTAAATGTAAATAGAAAACTGCCCATGCGTAGCGTCACTCTAGGAGATTAACAAAAAACACTTTTACACGTCCCTATTTTCATAAAACCAATATAAACTGGGTTGAATACACATCGTGATTGTTATGAAGTGTAAACGCCTAACCCCATAATGTTATCCAGAATTTTCACAAAAATGCGTTGAGCAAATAAGCAGAATTAGCAAAATTTGTTACATTTGACTTCAAAATTAAAGAGCAATGCGTTTCACTCACACATGACAACAATAATGCTATAGGACGTATAGGGCCTATTCCCGCAGTTGTCTCCCTTCCAACATTTTTTTTTTTTAATAATTTGATAAATGTTCAAATATCGATGTAGGATAGTATAAAGATTTTAAAGTCAATATTCTTATTGTTATTGAAAATAGTGTAAACTGAAATGTTAACAACATAATCAGGATATTTTAATAAGTTAGTATTTCTTACATATACTATGAACGCATGGCTACAAAAGTTGTCTCCCTAGCATTTTCAGTAACGAAGGTTCCCACAAGACGTCGCAAATTCCATACTTCCATTACCGACGTCACGCCCAATAGGTGATCTCAATACGGCAGGCGTTATAAAAGCCTCCGGGAAAACCAGAGCTTATTATTAATCATAATATTTAGAACTATTACCATGAAACTTTGTAGGTGAAGATTTGGCCCCAAGTAACCCCGATATTATTACCCTGAAGCTCTGTTCATGTAGACTTAGCTCCCAAGATTGTTACTCTGTAGCTAGTGAAGACTTGGCTCAAACTAACCCAGAGATTGTTACCCAGAAGCTAGTGAAGACTTGGCTCAAAGTAACCCAGAGATTGTTACTCTGAAGCTAGTGAAGACTTGGCTCAAAGTAACCCAGAGATTGTTACCCTGTAGCTAGTAAAGACTTGGCTTAAAGTAACCCAGAGATTGTTACTCTGAAGCTAGTAAAGACTTCGCTTAAAGTAACCCAGAGATTGTTACCCTGAAGCAATTAAGTGAAGACTTGGCTCAAACTAACCCAGAGATTGTTACCCTGAAGCTAGTGAAGACTTGGCTCAAAGTAACCCAGAGATTGTTACCCTGTAGCTAGTAAAGACTTGGCTTAAAGTAACCCAGAGATTGTTACTCTGAAGCTAGTAAAGACTTGGCTTAAAGTAACCCAGAGATTGTTACCCTAAAGCTAGTGAAGACTTGGCTCAAACTAACCCAGAGATTGTTACCCTGAAGCTAGTGGAGATTTGAGGAACCCACTCCACTAATGATTGCTACATTATTTTACTTCTATTGCTTCATATTGTTACTTCTAAGTAATTTCACTGTAAAGAATCTTTCTTAATAAATAAGTTAGAAATTGCTATGAGATTGTATTTGCAGATATTGAACTTTCTTTTACCAATTTAGCCAATTGGATCACACAGTTGTTTCTTGTTACAATCATTATATATATAAAATTTGTTTATTTTACAACAATTATGAAACAAGTTATTTTAACTTATATTATATAAATTAATTACTCTTGTTGGCCCGGATTTTATTGCGGGGGGGTCTTAGTGAGGGAGGAAACTGTAGGACCCGGAGAAAACCACCTTTTTACGTCTGATTTTGGGAATCGAACTTTGTCGCTTTGGTGAAAGGCAAATGCGCTATCCACTGCGCCACCCGACCACCCTCACTATATGTTAATTGCTCAAATTTGTAATATAAATGCTGAAAAGAGGCATGTGTTGATAGATTTTCTCAATAAAAATATTTATACCTAATTAACAATATCAACATACATAATTTGCTACTTCAATTAAACAGGCAATATCTATACAGAGATAAATAAGAGCTAAAATACACACCTGTTCTCTCAATGATCCGTCTGTGAAGTAGGGCTTCTGTGGCAGAAACAATATCTTCTTGTGCACCATTGGAATGTGTTTTGTAACAGATCCTGTAAACATTTAAGCCAGTGTCATATTTACAGTCAACATGAAAATACAGCCCACCACCAAAATACCAGGGTACAATAAAATGAAGGAAAACAATTCAGTGACAACATTTCTGTCAGATTTGTCCAAGCATGAACAATCTCAGGCTTTATAATGGAACATTAAAATTTAAAAAAAAAAGCATTCTTACTTAATGACAGTCTTATTACAGATCCTCTGAACATAATTCTTTTACTGGTAATAGCGGGCCACAGTCCTATTATAACCTGAAGTAGAGAACTTTTGTACCTGTAACAATCGGCCGTAGTCCTGATATAACCCTCAGGACAGAACTCTTGTACCTGTAACAGTGGGCCAGTCCAGTTATAACATTCAGTACAGAACTCTTGTACCTGTAACAGCGGGCCACAGTCCTGATATAACCTTCAGTACAGAACCCTTGTACCTGTAACAGCGGGCCACAGTCCTGATATAACCCTCACTACAGAACCCTTGTACCTGTAACAGCGGGCCACAGTCCTGATATAACCTTCAGTACAGAACCCTTGTACCTGTAACAGCGGGCCACAGTCCTGATATAACCTTCAGTACAGAACCCTTGTACCTGTAACAGCGGGCCACAGTCCTGATATAACCCTCAGTACAGAACCCTTGTACCTGTAACAGCGGGCCACAGTCCTGATATAACC
>NW_018404545.1:557491-568324 GCF_002113885.1 Mizuhopecten yessoensis
TGTAACAGCGGGCGACAGCCCTGATATAACCTTCAGTACAGAACCCTTGTACCTGTAACAATGGGCCACAGTTCTGATATAACCCTCAGTACAGAACTCTTGTACCTGTAACAGTGGGCCATAGTCCTGTTATAACTCTCCGTACAGCACTTTTGTACCTGTCACAGTGGGCCATAGTCCTGTTATAACTCTCAGTACAGAACTTTTGTACCTGTAACAGTAGGCCACAGTCCTGACATAACCCTCAGTAGAGAACTTTTGCCGCAGCCACTATCTCCTTTTATCAAGGTGTTCACACCAGACTCCAGCTGGAAGGACAGATCTGAAAAAGTGAGATAATGTCAACAAATCTTTTGGAATATTAAATACAACATACAAATAAGTGCTTCGAAAATAAAATATATAATATAATTATAGCCAACTATACAGGAATAATTTAATCTTGCTTGTAACACGCATTTTCATTGGCTTAAAAATTTATGTTATCAGCGCATAAAGTAAAAAAGTGACGTTGCCGTTTGTAACGTGGATTTCCACAGGGATTGTGTATAGTAAATTAAATTATAAACACAAAAAACCGGAGTGTACTCCAGTTTATGATGAGAGTACACTCCGTTTTTGTGTGTTATAACTCCATAACATAAAATTATATTCAAGTTATTCCTTAAATACACAAGAAAGACACCAAAATGTAAGTGATTGAGAGTACTGAAAGGAGATCCTGAGTCACTATAACACTTACTTCTACAGAGAATGACATGGCTGTTAGGAGGTCCGTAGGTCAGGTCCTGTATGGTGAGGGCCCTCTCACTCATCTGTACACTGCCAACTGATGCCTCATCTTCACCTCGATTGCTGGGTACATTAGATATGTCTGATAAACTAATAGCTGCATCCCTAGAGAAAGCAGTAGGAAGGCAGTGATCTAATGTCAAGCAATGATATATTGTGTAAAGGGATATACAGTATAAAGTCTGTGAGAAATGCTCTAGCCACTACTACTAATACATGCTAATCACATGCTGTCACTTGGTCAAGGTCATACCTAATAACTTCAACAAATACAGTGCAAGATAAAAGATGAGGTAATCACTCTTAAATGTCACATTTAGAAATGATAAACAGCATTCTATATGTATCACAAGATGAATGGGTCTAATACAAATTTCACAGTAATTTTTTATATAATTTTTGTGAGTACAAAGCTATATGCAAGATTCATGAGGCCCACCCCACTGAAAATATCACATTAATTTGTTTAAACTGAAACCAATGCATCATATTTGTGGGTATGAAACAAGATAATGCAACTCATTCATACCTCAGGTAGATGATAATAATACAATGTACAGCTATCTACAGTAAAGTGTGTAACCTTGACACTTAGAATGTTTAACCTCGACAGGATGGTGTGTGTAACCTTGACACCGAATATGTTTAACCTCGACAGAATGGTGTGTGTAACCTTGACTAATATTATGATTTGAAACCTTGACCCATAGAATGTTTGTAACCTTGACTAAAATTATGATTTGTGACCTTGACCCTCAGAATGTGTGTAACCTTGACTCTTAGTATGTTTAACCTCTACAGTATGGTGTGTGTAAACTTGACAGTATGGTGTGTGTATCCTTGACAGTATGGTGTCTGTAACCTTGACAGTATGCTGTGTGTAACCTCGACAGTATGGGGTGTGTAACCTTGACAGCATGGTGTGTGTAACCTTGACTAATATTATGATTTGTAACCTTGATCCACAGAATGTTTGTAACCTTGACTAATAAAACAAGATAATGCAACTCATTCATACCTCAGTTAGATGATAATAATGCAATGTACAGCTATCTAAAGTAAAGTGTGTAACCTTGACGCTTAGTATGTTTAATCTTGACATTATTGTATGTGTAACCTTGACAGTATGATGTGTGTAACCTTGACTAATATTATGTATGGTGTGTGTAACCGTGACACTTAGTATGTTTATCCTCGACAGTATGGTGTGTGTTACCGTGACAGTATGGTGTGTGGAACCTTGACAGTATGGGGTGTGTAACCTTGACAGCATGGTGTGTGTAACCTTGACTAATATTATGATTTGAAACCTTGACCCATAGAATGTTTGTAACCTTGACTAATATTATGTATGGTGTGTGTAACCGTGACACTTAGTATGTTTATCCTCGACAGTATGGTGTGTGTTACCGTGACAGTATGGTGTGTGTTACCGTGACAGTATGGTGTGTGTAACCTTGACACTTAGTATGTTTAACCTTGACAGTATGGTGTGTGTTACCTTGACACTTAGTATGTTTAACCTCGACAGTATGGTGTGTGTAACCTTGACACTGAATATGTTTAACCTCGACAGTATGGTGTGTGTAACCTTGACAGTATGGTGTGTAGCCTTGAATCACATTTTGATGTGTGTAATCTTGATCTACAATATGACGTGTAACCCTGACCCAGTTTGTTGTGTCCCCTTGACCTAAAATATGATTGTAACCTAGACCTACAATGTGATGTGTTACCTTAGCCTAGTTTGTGTAACCTTGAAACAAATAGAATGTATAAATTTGACCCAAAGTATGATGTGTAACCTTGACCCACAGTATGATATGTATAACCTTGACCTACTGAATGTGTAACCTTGATATAGAATATGATGTGTAACCTTGATCTACAGTATGTATAACCGTGACCCACATCATGTGTAACTTTGACATTAAATATTATGTGTAACCTTGACCTACAATATATGTAACCTTGACCTAAAATATAATGTATAACTTTGACCCAAAGTATGATGTGTAACCTTGACCAACAGTATAATATGTGTTTTCTTGGCCTACAGTATGTGTAAACTGGACCTACAAAAGGTGTATAACCTTGACCAACAAGATAATTTGTATTAACTTGACCTACAGTAGATGTGTAATATTGATCTAGAGTATGTAAAACCTGGACCTACAGTATTATGTGTGTTACTTGACTAAAAGTATAACATGAAACCTTGATCCACAGTATGAAGTGAAACCTTGTACTAAAATATGGTGTAACCTTAACCTACGGTATGATATCTAACCTTGACCTACAGCATGTTTTTTTCATTGACCAACAATATGATTTGAGCAGCCTTGACCCTCAGTACGTGAATAACCTTGACCTTCAATACAACATAACCTTCACTTACAGCAGGGGTGTAACCTTGACTTATACATATATGATGATGTTTTACCTTGACCTAAATTAGAATACTTTGTTATATCTTTACAGCACAGAGTATGTAACATTTACCCACAGTATGATGGGTGTAACCTTGACTAATATTATGATTTGAAACCTTGACCCATAGAATGTGTGTAACCTTGACTAATATTATGATTTGTAACCTTGACCCATAGAATGTGTGTAACCTTGACAAATATTATGATTGTAACCTTGACCAATAGAATGTGTGTAACCTCGACAAATATTATGATTTGTAACCTTGACCCACAGCATGTTTGTAACCTTGACTAATATTATCATTTGTAACCTTGACCCATAGAATGTTTGTAACCTTGACTAATATTATGATTTGTGACCGTGAACCATAGAATGTGTGTAACCTTGACAAATATTATGATTTGTAACCTTGACCCACAGCACGTTTGTAACCTTGACAAACATTATGATTTGTAACCTTGATCCACAGCACGTTTGTAACCTTGACAAATATTATGATTTGTAACCTTGACCCATAGAATGTTTGTAACCTTGACTAATATTATGATTTGTGACCTTGACCCACAGCATGTGTGTAACCTTGACTAATGTTATGATTTGTAACCTTGATCCACAGAATGTTTGTAACCTTGACTAAAATTATGATTTGTGACCTTGACCCTCAGAATGTGTGTAACCTTGACTAATATTATGATTTGTAACCTTGACCCACAGCATGTGTGTTACCTTGACTAATGTTATGATTTGTAACCTTGACCCATAGAATGTGTGTAACCTTGACTAATATTATGATTTGTGACCTTGACCTACAGCATGATGTGTGTAATATTCACAAACAGTTTAATGTAAATTTGACTCATTGTTCTAATATGTGTAACCTCGACACAGGGTATGGTTTTTAACGGTGACCAACGTTTTTTTTAACCTTCCTAGTTTAATGTGTTGGACCTTTACTGACAGTTTGCTATGTTACACAACTACCTTTGACATCACTGAGTGTAAAATACACCATTCAAGCAGGATGTACTGAATATTGTAATCAGTATCCAAGCACCATGCACCAAGATACAGGTCAGGCAAGCACATTGATATAATATAGTTTGCAGTGAATACGTCCATATCTATATGAATCCTCATCAAATAAGTTATCTTTGTCAAATTGAGCATGATCTGTATTGAAACAAGAGTAACGTGGGGCGGAACAATAGACGCTCGTCGAATGCCATATAGTGTTATATACTTTCTTACATTGAAATAAGATCTGCATCATTCTAAGAGTGGTAAGTTGACATGCTATAAAAAATGTAGGAGAAAATCTCCAAACAAAAAATAAAATACTGAAATGAACAAAGGGCAATAACTTTTGCAAAATTGTCGAATCGAAATTCTTTTAAGGGAGACACAACTTCATATCATGATTATAATGTATACCAAGTTTCAAAGAGATCCGTTGAAAAATGTAGGAGGAGATTGCCGGACAAAAATCAAATACTGAAATAAACAAAGGGCAATAACTTTTGCAAAAGTTGTCGAATCGAAATTCTTTTCAAGGAAACACAACAACATATCATGATTATTTGGCTTAATAAGTTTCAAAGAAATCCGTCAAAAAATGTAGGAGAAGATGTCCGGACAAAATATCAAATACTGAAATGAACAAAGGGCAATAACTTTTGCAAAAATCGTCGAATCAAAATTCTTTTAAGGGAGACACAACTTCATATCATGATTGTATGTATACCAAGTTTCAAAGAGATCAGTCGAAAAATGTAGGAGGAGATTGCCGGACAAACAAGTTTACGCCGGACGGACGACGCCATACCAAAATCCTCCTGTCAAATTTGACGGGCGTATAAAAATTACAAAAGTATGATACCAACCCATCATTGCTGGGGTCCAGGAAGTTGTAAACAGTGTCATCCTCAGCTCTCAGTGTGCCCAGGGCTTCCATCAGCTCCCCCACCCTGTAACACAGTATCTAGTTCATCCCGGTGTTGATAACTGATGAGGTACGTGTCAATGCATACAGTTGTCTCTTTCAAGTTTTATTCTTATCCATTAATTAAGAAAATTCATAAAAGATCAAACATAATCAGTATCTCTCAACACAGGACAAGTTTTAAATCTATATAGTGACACAATAGAGGTGAGAGGGCTTAACTCTTTGTCAAGTGAATCTGATTTAGAAAACAAGGTCACAAAGTTGTGAGTGTTGGTCAAGGTCATCCAAAGAATGGTTAAATATTTTAGTTTTCATCAAGGCCATCAAAAGGAATTACAGATTTGATATTTTTATTAAGATCAACAAGTTTCAAGGTCAGGAGACTAAATGATTGTACAGACAGGTATGATTGGTTTTCATAGACTTTATGTGCACTCACTTTATGGCATTCCATGCCATTTCTGCCACCTGTACAGACAGGTATGATTGGTTTACATAGACTTTATGTGTGTACTCACCTATGGGCTTTACCTGCCATTTCTGACACCTGTACAGACAGGTATGAATGGTTTACATAGACTTTATGTGTGTACTCACCTAATGGCATTCCCTGCCATTTCTGACACCTGTACAGACAGGTATGATTGGTTTACATAGGCTTTATGTGTATACTCATCTAATGGCATTCCCTGCCATTACTGACACCTGTACAGACAGGTATGAATGGTTTACATAGACTTTATGTGTGTACTCACCTAATGGCATTCCCTGCAATTTCTGACACCTGTACAGACAGGTATGATTGGTTTACATAGACTTTATGTGTATACTCATCTAATGGCATTCCTTGCCATTTCTGACACCTGTACAGACAGGTATAATTGGTTTACATAGACTTTATGTGTGTACTCACCTATGGGCTTTACCTGCCATTTCTGACACCTGTACATACAGGTATGAATGGTTTACATAGACTTTATGTGTGTACGCACCTATGGGCATTCCCTGCCATTTCTGACACCTGTACAGACATGTCTATCAGTTTGGTGAAGCAGTTGATCAGGTATATGATCACAAATGAATTCTGAAACATTATCAGGATATTTAACAGGAATAACAATTAGAGGAGCAGCTCCATAATAAAACGTGTTTCTGAGCAAGTAAGTCTCAATAAATGGCAATGGTTAAGTGTAGATGGAACATTTTAGGTGGTATAATAGAATCTTCCCCTACCTTGAGTGTGAATAAAAATCTTCGACCCGCAGGATGATATTCTGGATTGTCTTACCTGAGGTTTTGCTGAGGGTAAGACATTCGAGAATATCATGGCGAGGGTGACACACCTGTGGAGGGTGGGAGAATGTCATATGATCCACTGTTCCATAAATGATATGCAATTTCTCCGTATCTCAACAAAGTCTCCATTCATGGATTTCAATTGCAGAACAGAATGCTGGCATTTACACACAAAGACTAAATCAATGTTGTGTAGCAAATACATAAGATAAAGAAATCAAACTTAATTACAAATTGTAAATAGGAGAGAAATTGATTCAATAATTACACTTTCTTATCTTATATTATCAAACATAACAATATATTATAAAATTACCTGGCTAATTAGGGCCGCGAGATCCGAAGCAGATAGATTATCATAAGAACCTTTGAAGATGGGCAAGGCCAGCAACAGGTAACTCAGAATACTTCCCAGATAATCACTCAGGTTTATAGACACTGTAGGGACAAATCCAGCAGGTTATATCAGTTAAAGTATAATTCAGGTCAAGAACGTGTGGACATCCTAGATGCCAATATTGTGATAAACCTTCATTACAATTTTAAGTAAGTTTTTCTATATTATCTACAATGTTTTCTATATATATTGCTTGATAATTTCAAGAAATTTATTTGATATAGTATATATCCTCAATGTTCATTTTTTTTAAACTAATGAAACGGAAACTTTACTTACTATTAAGAAAATATTTTCTGATGACTAATTTCTTTTGGACGGTGAGGAGATTGTCGAGATGAGTATCAGTTTTGTTCCTTTCTATAGCACCAGCTTTATAGAAGGCTGCAGACTCAGCATTCACCCTCATCTGCATGTGTTTAAACCTACAGACAACAGAAATCTAAGTGTTCTATCAAATCTCCCTGTTTGGCCCACATTCCACATCTGGTAGAGATCAACTTTAATGACACCGACAATCCATGTGGAACACTCATACCTTATGTTACAGTTGTGTGACTGCACAACGCACCAAACATACCGTGCGCACATCGTGCATACATCGTTCACACACCGTCCGCATATCGTCCACACGAGGTGCGCACAACTGGGCGATTTAACAATCGTTCGCCCCGTTGTGCGCTTCTCTCCGCACAACTGTGCGATTTGGTACAATTTGATGATCAAATTGTAATTTTACATGTGACGATTAAGGTCGTTTAAACAAGAGGCCCAATGGGCCTGCATCGCTCACCTGGTATTAATCTCACACTTGTTATCTTAAAAGTGGACTAAAATACAGCTACAGGCAGAATATCAGTGTTGGATTCATAAGAACCTATTAAAAGATTTAAACATATGACGCCTGTGACCTTGAATGTTGAACAAGGACATTAGGTTTAACAGGGTTAATATTCTTCCAACCCAGCATGCTTCTGGCAAAATATCATTACCCTGGACCTTTTGGTTATACAGAACAAATCATTTAAAGAGTTAAACATATATTGACCACTGTGACCTTGAATTTGGGCGAAGGTCATTCACTTGGTAGTCCTTCATCCCAGCATGTTAATGGCCATATATCATCACCCTTGACCTTTTGCTTTTTAAGAAGAAGTCATTCAATGTTTTTTAAAACATATTTGACACCTGTGACCTTGAATAGATATGTCAAGGTCATTCATTTGAACAAACTTGGTAGTCCTTCATCCCAGCATGTTACTGGCATTATCCTAGGCCTCTTGGTTATTCAGAAGAAGTTGTTTTAATGTTTAAAACATATTGAACCCCTGTGACCTTGGAACAAAGATAAAGATCACTTATTTGAACAAACTTTGTAGCCCTTCATCCCAGCATGCTACTAGCCAAATATCATCACCCTAGGCCTATTGGTTATTCAGAAGAAGTTGTTTAAAGGTTTTAAACATATTTGCCCTCTGTGACCTTGAATATAAGTCAAGGTCATTTATTTGAACAAACTTGGTAGCCCTTCATCCCAGCATGTTACTGGCCAAATATCATCACCTTATGCCTCTTGGTTATTCAGAAGAAGTTGTTTAAAAGTTTTAAACATATTTGACCCCTGTGACCTTGAATAAAAGGCAAGGTCATTTATTTGACAAACTTGGTAGCCCTTCATTTCAGCATGTTACTGGCCAAATATCATCATCCTTAGGCCTCTTGGTTATTTAGAAAAAGTTGTTTAAAGCAAAAAGTTGACGCCGGACGGACGCCGGACGGACGCCGGACGCCGCACCATGCCATAAAGCTCAGCTAAAAACACCGAAAACAGCAATTCTAAATTTAAGAAAGTATAGACAGAAAGATAAGCTTGTAAATGAAGCTAGAATAGGGAAACATACTAATAAAATCAAGTTTATATGTTTAAACACCAAACCGTATAAATTGTTAAGCCATTCCTCATTTTATACCAACCACGATTGCTATCCCACAACGTTCATCGATCGTCCCCACAAATGTGCGCAAGCAATGATCGTCCAACTGTTTATCCTTCGCACTTTGTAAACACAACTGTACACTACATCTGACACATCATGTGACACACCATGTGGCACTACATCTGATACATCATGTGACATACCATGTGGCACTACATCTGATACATCATGTAACACACCATGTGGCACTACATCCGGTACATCATGTAACACACCACGTGGCACTACATCTGACACATCATGTAACACAACATGTGGCACTACATCTGATACATCATGTAACACACCATGTGACACTACATCTGACACATCATGTGACACACCATGTAGCACTACATCTGATACATCATGTGACACACCATGTGGCACTACATCTGACACATCATGTAACACACCATGTGGCACTACATCTGACCCATCATGTAACACCCCAATTAAAACACCATGTGGCACAACATCTGACACATCAGCGAAACTCTACATCTGACACATCATGTAACACACCATGTGGCACTACATCTGATAGATCATGTAACACACCATGTGGCTCTACATCTGACACATCATGTAACACACCATGTGGCACTACATCTGACACATTATGTAACACACCATGTGACACTACATCTGACACATCATATAACACACCATGTGGCACTACATCTGATAGATCATGTACCACACCATGTGGCTCTACATCTGACACATCATGTAACACACCATGTAACACTACATCTGATACATCATGTAACACACCATGTGGCACTGCATCTGACACATCATGTGATACACCATGTGGCACTACATCAGATACATCATATGACACACCATGTGACACTACATCTGACACATCATATAACACACCATGTGGCACTACATCTGACACATCATGTAACACACCATGTGGCACTACATCTGATACATCATGTAACACACCATGTGGCACTACATCTGACACATCATGTGACACACCATGTGGCACTACATATGACACACCATGTAACACTACATCTGATATATCATGTAACACACCATGTGAAACACCATGTGGCACTACATCTGATACATCAGCGAAACTCTACATCTGACACATCATGTAACACACCATGTGGCATTACATCTGACACATAGTGTAACACACCATGTGGCACTACATCTGATATATCATGTAACACATCAAGTGACTCTACATCTGACACATCATGTAACACACCATGTGCCACTACATCTGATACATCACGTAACACACCATGTGACTCTACATCTGACACATCATGTAACACACCATGTGGAACTAAATCTGACACATCATGTAACACACCATGTGGTACTATATCTGGTACATCATGTGACACTACATCTGACACATCATGTAACACACCATGTGACACTTCATCTGATACATCATGTAACACACCATGTGATACTACATCTGATACATCATGTAACACACCATGTGACACTTCATCTGATATATCATGTGACACACCATGTGACATACCATGTGGCCCTACATCTGACACATCATGTAACACACCATGTGGTACTATATCTGGTACATCATGTGACACTTCATCTGACACATCATGTAACACACCATGTGGAACTAAATCTGACACATCATGTAACACACCATGTGGAACTAAATCTGACACATCATGTAACACACCATGTGCCACTACATCTGATACATCACGTAACACACCATGTGACTCTACATCTGACACATCATGTAACACACCATGTGGCACTATATCTGGTACATCATGTGACACTACATCTGACACATCATGTAACACACCATGTGGCACTACATCTGATACATCCGCGAAACTCTACATCTGACACATCATGTAACACATCAAGTGACTCTACATCTGACACATCATGTAACACACCATGTGGCACTACATCTGACACATCATGTAACACACCATGTGGCACTACATCTGACACATCATGTAACACACCATGTG
>NW_018404545.1:569059-603426 GCF_002113885.1 Mizuhopecten yessoensis
TACATCATGTGACACTACATCTGATACATCATGTGACACTACATCTGATACATCATGTGACACTACATCTGATACATCATGTAACACACCATGTGACAGACCATGTGGCACTACATCTGATATATTATGTGACACACTCATACATCATGTGACACTTCATCTGATACATCATGTGATACACTCATACCTCATGTGACACTTCATCTGATACATCATGTGACACTACATCTGATACATCAATTGACACTACATCTGACAAATCATGTGACATTACATCTGATACATCATGTGACACACTCATACCTCACGTGACACTTGATCTGATACATCATGTGACACTACATCTGATACATCATGTGACACTTCATCTGATACATCATGTAACACACCATGTGACAGACCATGTGGCACTACATCTGATATATTATGTGACACACTCATACCTCATGTGACACTTCATCTGATACATCATGTGACACACTCAAACATCATGTGACACTACATCTGTCACATCATGTGACACACTCATACCTCATCTGACATATCATGTGACAGTACATCATGTGAATCACTGTTTAGTGTCTACATCATGTGACATATTGAATAACACAACATGTGACACATCTGACAACAGCTGTTACAACAAGTGACACACTCTTTAATACATCATGTGACGTATTGAATGAAACATCATGTGACATATTACTTACCTAAAATTGCCCTCCATCTTCTCCCTCCTAAATACATAGTCAACAACTGGGGACATTAACAACTTGTTGAACACTGTTCCTACCAGGAAGAAGCCTAGGACTCCCACTGGACCTAAGTATCCTGTTCTAATGGAAACAAGTTAAAATATTTTAATGATTAAAATATCACACAGCTGTTCACAGGATCTAAATATCTTGTTCTAATGGAAACAAGTTAAACACTTAAATCATTGAAACATCACACAGCTGTACATATTATCTAAACTTTCTGGTGATATTGATAAATATTGATAAATAGTAATTCTCTAGTCTGGCAATGCATATAAAATTCAATAAAGAAGATTTATTTGCTTCAACTTTTGTTGTGATATTTTCAAACATATGTGACTGACCTCAGTACTGTGTAGTGTTTCTTACAGATTAAATTGCATAAGCACAGTACCTATTATATAGGTGTTTTAATTATTTCAGCAGTTTTGTTCATTCACTACATAACATATGTTGCTCTTAAAATGATGAATACTTACTTTTGTATACATTGATAGATATAATACCCTATTGTGAAAGGGGAGATAACTAGAGGTGACAATATTTCACTGAAGTAAAAACAAAGTCGCTCAACATCCTGAGTAATACGCTGGTCACTGAAAAAGATAAAACATGGTTCATTATGTGACCTGGATATGTAACACGCAATATATATAAAATGTGAAAATACTTCTAAGATTACAAGTTTTTACAACAAAATGGACTGACTGTCATGAATATCAAAGTTTTAAACATATTTTTTTATACCGGTATGGATCTCTACTGTGACCTTTGACCCCATGACCTTAGAATTTTGTCACAATGTAGCTTGCATCCATGCTACACATATACTCCAAGGTATGTGCATACAAAATACCTACCATTTCTGAGATAATTAGCCATTTCAGTAACATAATGCATCTGTAACCTTTGACCTCATGACCTCGGAAGTTGCCCTAAGAGTATAGTAGCTTGCATTAATACCTAAAATATTCCAATATGTGTTTACAAAATACCTACTGTTTCTGAGATAATTAGCCATTTCATAATGTGATTTATCTGTGACCTTTGACCCCTGACCCCTGATCTTGGGAGTCTGTCAGTAGAGTAGCTTGCATTAATGCCTACAATATTCCATGTACATGTACATACAAAATACCTACCAATTACGAGACAATTAGCCATTTCAGTAACGTAATTCATCTGTGACCTTTGACTTCTGACCCCATGACCTTGGAAGGTGTCGGTAGAGTTGATTGCATTAATGCCTTCAATATTCCAATGTGTGTACATAAAAAATACCTACTGTTTACAAGATAATTAGCCATTTCAGTAACGTAATTCATCTTTGACCTTTGGCCCCCAAGACCTTGGACGTTTGTCATTAGAGTAGCTTTCATTTAAGCCTACAATATTTCAATGCATACATGCATACAAAATACCTACCGTTTCTGAAATATTTAGCCATTTCAGTAACAAAATTTACCTTTGACCTTTGACCACAAGACCTCAGATGTCAGTTGAGATTGGAAATTTTGGTTTTCATTTAATCATAACAGTTGAATTGGGAATAAGTAACCACATTCTTGTTTCATATTTGAACTAGGAATGAGGTAACAGAAAAAGGTAGCCCATCTGTCAACCATAATATAGGAATATAAAGTTGTCTACATTGGCCAGAGACTGTATAAAATAAACATCTAAACATTTCCTTCAGTGAAATTTCTCCCATATTTCCATTGAATTTAAATATTTTGTAAGAGAAGAAATTTGGTTAGTCTCTTTTGCAGTAATGAATTCCCCTTTATTTAAAGGTGAACAGAAAAAATATGATTATGAGGGATATTTACAAATTTGATAAATAACATTCTATGATAGACATTGATCCTCAACAGTAAAGACATTTAATGCCATATATCACATAGAACTTCGCTGCATTTTGGTTGAAATGTTACATGAAGTTGAAAAGAAATCTTATTTCAATATTTACTAAATCACGACTCTGATTTTGTCACCAATTATGCTCAAAAAATTGATAAAGCTGACAAAGTATATGAGAAACCTTAAAAACTTACGGATTGTCTGTAGAGCTGAGAACATTGATTTTATAGTACAAATAATCTTTAAAGTACTTCTGATGTATCCTCTTGGTAAGCAAACCCCGCAAAAGGATGTATAAAATGGACCCAACAAAGGTTATAGTACTCTTTATCTGAAACAAAAACAGTTATACAATTTATCTATCCGGATGTACTATCATTATAGGAAATCTCCGAGTTATCTTAATATACCTCCACAGGTACATGTATGTAATATAGGCCCATTACATTTACAGAAACATGACAAATAAACTGTATCAACTTACCAATGATTCTGAGATGATCAACAGTAAGGCGAGGAATGTTTCATGTACAAATCCTTCATAGTCCTTGTTACCAAACACCTCGTAGTACTTGGACGGCACATATCCGATGTTAAACACTACCACTTGCTCTGAAGTGGAAAACTCATAACATTCACACAAAAAAACGTTCGTACATTTCCAATGAAACTGATTTTTCACTTCAAATCATTACTATTTATGTAATTGTTCTCAGCACTGGGAATGCATTTTGTTCATGTCTATGTTTAAATTTGTCATATTGAAATTGATATATATATATATTTTGTTATATTGAAATTGAAAGAATATTGGTTTTTAACAGTGAGGTTCACGTAATACTTTTAAAAAGATTCAATATAAATACAATCAACTGTATTATAATAGTAGTCTAATAAGACTACAGACAAATCTGCATTACTGAGACAGTAGCTTTTATATAAAGTACCTAGGAGTCTGAGGCTGAGTAGGAAGGGGATGAGCAGGGACTGTTTACTAATCAGACTGTATGTATACTGTACCTAGGAGTCAGAAGCAGAGGAGAAACAGGTAGAGCAGGGACTGTTTACTACACAGTCTGGTTGTATACTGTACCTAGGAGTCTGAGACAGAGGAGAAACAGTTAGAGCAAGGACTGTTTACTAATCAGACTGTATGTATACTGTACCTAGGAGTCCGAGGCAGAGGAGAAACAGGTAGAGCAGGGACTGTTTACTAATCAGACTATGTATACTGTACCTATGAGTGTGAGGCAGAGAAGAAACAGGTAGAGCAGGGACTGTTTACTAATCAGACTGTATGTATACTGTACCTATGAGTGTGAGGCAGAGAAGAAACAGGTAGAGCAGGGACTGTTTACTAATCAGACTGTATGTATACTGTACCTATGAGTGTGAGGCAGAGAAGAAACAGGTAGAGCAGGGACTGTTTACTAATCAGACTGTATGTATACTGTACCTATGAGTGTGAGGCAGAGAAGAAACAGGTAGAGCAGGGACTGTTTACTAAACAGACTGTATGTATACTGTACCTATGAGTGTGAGGCAGAGAAGAAACAGGTAGAGCAGGGACTGTTTACTAATCAGACTGTATGTATACTGTACCTATGAGTGTGAGGCAGAGAAGAAACAGGTAGAGCAGGGACTGTTTACTACACAGTCTGTATGTATACTGTACCTAGGAGTCTGAGACAGAGGAGAAACAGGTAGAGCAGGGACTGTTTACTACACAGTCTGTATGTATACTGTACCTAGGAGTCTGAGGCAGAGGAGAAACAGGTAGAGCAGGGACTGTTTACTACACAGTCTGTATGTATACTGTACCTAGGAGTCTGAGGCAGAGGAGAAACAGGTAGAGCAGGGACTGTTTACTACACAGTCTGTATGTATACTGTACCTAGGAGTCTGAGGCAGAGGAGAAACAGGTAGAGCAGGGACTGTTTACTACACAGTCTGTATGTATACTGTACCTAGGAGTCTGAGGCAGAGGAGAAACAGGTAGAGCAGGGACTGTTTACTACACAGTCTGTATGTATACTGTACCTAGGAGTCTGAGGCAGAGGAGAAACAGGTAGAGCAGGGACTGTTTACTACACAGTCTGTATGTATACTGTACCTAGGAGTCTGAGGCAGAGGAGAAACAGGTAGAGCAGGGACTGTTTACTACACAGTCTGTATGTATACTGTACCTAGGAGTCTGAGGCAGAGGAGAAACAGGTAGAGCAGGGACTGTTTACTACACAGTCTGTATGTATACTGTACCTAGGAGTCTGAGGCAGAGGAGAAACAGGTAGAGCAGGGACTGTTTACTACACAGTCTGTATGTATACTGTACCTAGGAGTCTGAGGCAGAGGAGAAACAGGTAGAGCAGGGACTGTTTACTACACAGTCTGTATGTATACTGTACCTAGGAGTCTGAGGCAGAGGAGAAACAGGTAGAGCAGGGACTGTTTACTACACAGTCTGTATGTATACTGTACCTAGGAGTCTGAGGCAGAGGAGAAACAGGTAGAGCAGGGACTGTTTACTACACAGTCTGTATGTATACTGTACCTAGGAGTCTGAGGCAGAGGAGAAACAGGTAGAGCAGGGACTGTTTACTACACAGTCTGTATGTATACTGTACCTAGGAGTCGGAGGCAGAGGAGAAACAGGAAAAGGATGGACTGTTTACTACACAGTCTGTATGTATACTGTACCTAGGAGTCCGAGGCAGAGGAGAAACAGGTAGAGCAGGGACTTTTTACTACACAGTCTGTATGTATACTGTACCTAGGAGTCCGAGGCAGAGGAGAAACAGGAAAAGGATGGACTGTTTACTACACAGACTAGGGAACATCCATCCAAGCAGCCGTAAGAAACGTTTCAGAAACTTGTAGTCAAACTTTAAACTGAAATAAATGAAAAGAACATCTTAATGTTAATTTTTTGTAGCATTTAAGCAGACAAAATTATTTATTTTACTATTTTACTATTTGTAAGTCATAAACAATGACACACTGCTGTTAGACCCTGAAAGAATTATTTATCTCTCACATCACTGACAATTATCTTACAACCCTAAATAAGGTCATTGCAGGGGAAGAGCAACATTATACACCAGTCCTACTGTATGTACCTAACTGACATACTTTAAATCCTTTTGATGCATTCTTGTATTAAAATGTATGGCAATATATATATCAAAATGAAACCAGGAAAAACTGCATTTGCCCTGTACAAACGTATCAACATAACTTTTTTCGTGTTATCGCCCTTTGAAAGTGACGGTGGCACCCGGAGTAAAGCAACTTCCAGTTTAGGTAGGTGTCTATGTTTCCAGTATAAGCGAGTGTCGAGTGTTCACCGTCTCCAAGATGTAACGGTATCTAATGTAATTTGTGTGTGATATATTATACCCTATTGTAATCATTATATATACTTTTTATAACATTTTATACAACTTTTTTGATATGTTATAGTTATTAATTATATATCATGGAGATTGATGATCCTAGTGATATGACTCTAGATATATTTTCTATGTGGAGTCTGGAGAGTTGATTCTCTCAAACTTTTTCTGAAAAAAAGAGGGTTAAATAAGGACGGTTCCAAATGTGAACATAAACTTGCTAGATTTGCATAGATTTCTCGTAGATCCACCACAAGCCTATTGGTTACAGATGAAGCTTCCAAATTGCTTCCGGGTGCATTCGTTTTTGTTCCTATTGGGCGTGTTCAACCTGGATCTACCGATGATCGATTAAACAAGACTATGATCGATCCTCAGAATCGGTGGGCTCCAACCAACCATTAATCGATATTCCCGGTCATCGGCACAACACTAGTGATGACAGTGGGTATAAACATTGAATAGCCACATAAGAGCTGTTAGTTCATTACAATCAAAAAACATGGTTTAACTAAAAGGAAATGTAAGTCGAGACTATAAAATCGAGACCGGTCACTGATATTGAATCAGGAAATTTTCTCTCGTTGTTGGAATAGGACTGAGTGTTAATAAAAATAACATCAAAACAAGACAGCAAATTTCTTCACAATTGGAAATAAAAGATAATGGAAGTAGTAGGTATTGGTTTACTTTTTTTTTTCAACAAATGAAGATTAAATTTTCCCAATTAATGGTTGAGATGTATTTTTTTTTCCTAACCTAGGTTAACAAGGATACCCCTCTTGAATTTTGACTTCTTTTCAAATTTTTCTCATTATTTGTTTTTGATGAAAGTGTTGTGATTTATTTACTTTTAAAAATTGATAACTATACCCGAATCGTTTCCACGTGTAAACCTCATTCTAAAATACTTTAAAATATCAATAAATCTGCAATTTTAGTTCCAAAAGATGCTTCAGAATAACACAAATGAGATCATTCTATGTAATATGCCGGATTATTTCTGTGTTAAAGTTCTCACGTTTTCTCGCTAATTCAGAGATAAACTCTCACTACTTTTTACCAGATCTCACTAAAAAAATCATGGACCTCATTATTTTGCACCGGATAGTTATGGTATGTATTTTAAGGTCGGAGGTATGTACTCTTGCTATTAGATAAAGCTAGCCGCATTCTGTAATTTCATGTTTTTCTTAACACTACACAATGTATTTACAAAAGTTTTAATATTCTGATTATAATCGATCAATCGTTCATGAAAAGTCTTCCAGTAATCAATTATAATATCTCATCCGATTCCCAACAGTGCCAATACTGGACCAAACTCTTGTTAATACTTATGAGACCTATATATAGAAAACATCTTTTAATTTTATGCTCAGTGTGCATCTGTCTAGGGTTTGGAGGGTCTGGGTTCAAACCCCAGTCTGGCTGTGCATTTTTCCTCTCCTGTAATTAACATGTTATGAAATACAGGATATGGACATAGTCGTAAACAGGCACCAATCCCAAAACAGTGAAAAAAAGGGCTACATCATTGTTACTGGTGATCTTAGCCAGGGAAGCTTGATGAAAAATATGTAATGTACAAAAAATTGTAATTCAACACTTAAAGTACATTAAAGTACACATAAAATAACTTGTTGAAGTTTAAAAGGTGTCATCTGGGAACAAAATATGTCTAACTGAAAGCACAAAATCAGTAAAATGTAATTCAGTGCAAGATATGTTATATTTTAAGCTCAGTAAGTCCATTACACTACGGAAAAAAGATAATACTGGTTTTTTTTCAGTTGTAAACAACAGGTACACCTCAAACTGACAAAATGACAAAGGAGTGTACATGTATGTATGGTTGATAAAGTCATCTAGATCTGGCTACCTATTAGATAGATGACAATTTTAATAATTCATTAAATTGTAAAAACATTGACAGAATTTTAAACATCCGTGGTCAAGATGACAATTTTTTTTTTTTTAAAAGCACTTAAGGTTAGGTTTAGGGTTAGGGTTATAGGGTTAAATAAATGATAAATGACTATGGTTAGGGTTCTTTTGCTTCATAAGCTTGGGGGTTGGGGTTAGCTTATGCTGAAAAGGACCATAACCTTATATCTTTATTAACAAACAAGTTTGCTAGATTTTGTCCTTGATTTAATCAAAATAAAGATTTGGACAAAATCCTGTCATTCCTACAAAAGAAGTAGTATTTTAAAGAATTTGCTATGTTTCCCCTATCAAGCCCCTCCCCTCTGCCAAAGGGGGTCAGACTCAACGTTTATACAAAATATAGTCCCCTTCACCAAAGAATGTTTTAGACCAAATATGGACAAAATCCTGTCATTCCTACAGAAGAAGATTTTTTTAAAGAATTTGCTAAATTACCCCTAGTGGGCCCCACCCCTCTGGCCCCAGGGAGGTCAGACCCACCATTTATATAAAATTGATTTCCCTTCCCTATAGGACGCTAATGTTCAAATTTGGTCAAAATACCTTCATCCCAAATGGAAGAAGAAGGATATTAAAACTATTCCTCTATATCCCTTATCGGGCCAGCCTTTCTGCCCCCAGGGGGGTCAGGCCAAACGTTTATACAAAGTTGGTTTCCCTTCACCAAAGGGTGCTTCATACCAAATTTGGACAATATCCTGTCGTTTCTACAGAAGAAGGATTTTGAAGAATATGCTCTATTTCCCCTATTCGACCCGCCCCTCTGTCCCCAGAGGGGCCACCCCCACCGTTTATACAATATTGAGTCCCCTTGGCCCAAGGATGCTCCAGACTTAATAAGAATAAAATCCCTTAATCCCTATGGTAGAAGAAGGATTTGACAGGTTTTACCTCTATTTCCCCTATTTGGCGCCACCCCTATGCCCACAGAGGGCCCACAACTAACTAATCATTATATTATGTTTGTACGTTGCAGGTAGCAGTCATCCTTCAGAATTTGCAGCTGCCCCTCACTGCTTCTCTTCAAATTCATGACAGGACTGTCCATAGAACCCCAGCCAATCCAACACCACCAAAGCTCAAGTTGGACCCACCAATTGTTTCTGCTGGATGTGACCCAGACCAATGGTCAGCTTTTACCAGGCAGTGGAACATGTATAAGGTTGGAATGGCCATTACGGACACTGTTCTCCCCACTGCGCTATTCCGCAGGTGCCATGTGTGCTACTCATACCAACCCCAAGCCACCCACATCGTCTGGAGCGAGATGCTGGGCATGCGGTAGCGCAGCTCACAGACTCAAGAATGACCGCAGGGCCAGATCTCAAAATTGTGAGGCATGGACATTTACGTGCGCTAAGTGTTCAGTGAAGGGACAATTCACTACATCCTGCAGCAAGTGCACAACCTGTGGTAACTGGGGTCACCGTAATGCCTCATCCAGAATTTGTCCTCAGGGTACGGGTCGCAGGAATTCTTCCAAAGGCCATGCTTCTGGAGTTTCATCTAAGGACACAAACTTGGACAAAGCCGGTTATGTGTATTACCAACTGTGCACAGCAATAGCGAAGAGTTGCTCCAAGAACACTTCTACCATTTGCCCCGGGCTTCGAAGGCAGGCCCCAAGACTTGAACATCATGTGTATGAGGGACAGTGGGTAGCTCGCCCCTCCAGGCCCCACCCCATGTTGTCGGTTAACATGACACCGTTGCCAGAAGATCACACCACCTTTGGACACCCCATGCAGAAGTCGTCAAAACTGAAATCAGTCACAATACCTATGGTGGCTGACACAGGGTGTCAGAGTTCGATAATACCCCTGAAATCTGCCTATACTATGGGAATGTCGAAACAGGATTTTCTCCTTGTTAAGCCTATCATGCATGGAGCTATAAAAGAAGACCTTGGTGTAATGGGAGCGGTTGTGGTAAACATTTCCACGGGAGACATTACTGACTCTACACAGTCAACATGCATACTTTGCTATGTATCTGACACTATGGAAAAGGCCTTCCTTTGCAGTGAAGCGCTCATATCTCTCGGGGTTATTCACACGGAATTCCCCAATGTGCCTACGGATGTCCCCGCCTCAGTTGAGGACTCTGAGGAGATAACTTATTCTTGCCCCAGGCGTCAAACGGAACCCCCAACACTGCCGACTACGCTACCCCCAGGACTATGGGCCACATAAGAGAACATCGGGGCTCTCAGAGATTGGCTTCTTGACTATTATGGTTCCACAACCTTCAATGTCTGTGAGCATCAACCATTGCCTCTTACGAAGGGTGAGCCCTTACAGCTCCATGTTGATCCCAAAGTGAAGCCAGTGGCAATTCACGAGCCAGCACTTTTCCCAATTCACTGGCAGGATAAGGTCTATGCTGATATTGAGAGGGATGTTCGCATCGGTGTTATTGAGTGCGTCAGTCCAACCACTCCTACAACATGGTGCTCGAGGATGANTCTATGCTGATATTGAGAGGGATGTTCGCATCGGTGTTCTTGAGCGCGTCAGTCCAAACAGACTGTCCGCCAGACTCATCATGTACCTAGCCCCTTCCATCTGGCAGACCGTGTTCCTCAAGGTACGAGAAAAACAGTAACAGACGCCTGGAATGGGTACCACTCTGTGCCAATCCAAGAAAACGATCGACATAGCACGACCTTCATCACGCCCTGGAGGCGATATAGGTACAAAGTGGCTCCCCAAGGATTTCTCGCTAGCGGTGATGCTTACAACCAGCGCTTTGATGCCATAATTTCCAATTTCCGGTACAAGGTCAAGTGAGTGGATGATACTTGCATGTGGGCAGGGTCCATTGAAGCGGCATTCTTTCAAGCATGTGAATGGTTTGACCTGTGTGCTCGTAATTGCATCACACTTAACCCAAAGAAGTTTCAGTTTGCCCAGGACACCGTTGACTTTGCAGGACTGACAATCACTCCAACAAACATTCGCCCTAGTGCTAAGTTCCTAGATGCTATCAGAAATTTCCCCACACCAACTGATATCACTGGTTTTAGGGCATGGTTCGGGCTTATTAACCAGGGTACGTACGCCTTTGCCAGGACAGGACAGATGAAACCTTTTCGGACTCCGCTAAAACCGTCTACAAAGTTTGTCTGGACAGATGAGCTGGACCAGCTATTCAATCAGTCCAAGGAGGTCATCATACAGGAGATGAAGGAAGGGGTGCGCCTGTTTGACCCTGATCGACCGACTTGCTTTGCTACTGACTGGTTCATTGATGGAATAGGGTTCTTCTTGATGCAGAAGTACTGCCAGTGTACTGATAAGACTCCTGCCTGCTGCCCTGATGGTTGGAAGCTGTGTTTAGTTGGCAGCAGGTTTACACCTCCTGCTAAAAGCTGCTATGCTCCCATTGAAGGCGAAGCCTTGGCCATTGTTTATGCACTCCACCAGTCTCGCTATTACGTGCTAGGATGCAAAGATCTACTCATAGCCACGGATCATAAGCCACTACTTCAGATCCTGAACGATAGGTCACTTACAGATATTAGTAACAGACGACTTCTTAACCTCAAGGAAAAAACTCTTGGGTACAGGTTCACAGTTGTACATGTTCCTGGAAAGAAGAACCAAGGTCCGGATGCTTCTTCTAGACACCCTGCGTCCCCGCCCGAGCACCTACAATTGCCTGGCGAAACTTTGAACCTTGATATGGATGACAACACATCTATCCCATTGCATGACACCCTCAATAGCCTTTGCCAGCATAGTGAGAACGAGGACATGGCTGATGACAGACTCACTGTTGCAGCAGCGACTACTGCGTTGAATTCTGTTGTCACCGTTGTTACATGGGACATGGTTCGAGAAGCTACTGCATCAGACAGCACATTCGTCAACCTCAATCACCACCTAGAGGCTGGATTTCCTGAAGATTGCAGAGAGCTATCTACTGAGTTTCGTCCCTATCATCGCTTTGCAGCCAGTCTGTGTGTGGTGGATGGTGTGGTATTTATGGGTCAACGCGTAGTAATCCCACCTGCATTTCGAAAGCATGTACTTAATGCACTACATGTAGCCCACCAAGGTGTCAGTGCTATGCGTGCCCCTGCCATAGACTCAGTGTATTGGCCTGACATCACAGTTGACATTGCAAGAGTAAGGGACCAATGTTCACATTGCCACCAGATGGCTAAGTCCAACCCGATGCAGCCCCCATCAGACATAACACCACCAGATTACCCATTTCAGATGATCTGCAGTGACTACTTCACTTACAACAGCAAGGACTATGTGGTGATCGTGGATAGATATTCCAGCTGGCCTATAGTGCACAGATCAGATTCTGGGGCAGATGGTCTTGTCAAACGACTGCGAGAGACTTTTGTGCCATTTGGCATTCCTGAGGAGTTGACATTAGGTGGGGGCCCGCAGTTTACAGCAGGGAAAACACAGGAATTCCTCAAAGCCTGGGGTGTTCTGCATAGGATTTCATCGGTCACAAATCCACATGCTAATTGCAGGGCTGAGATGGCAGTGAAGACTGTAAAACGCATGCTCATGGACAACATAACCGCGTCTGTTTCTCTCGATGTGGACAAGTTTCAGAGGGCCCTACTGATGTACAGAAATTCAATTGACCCAGAGACAAAGGCATCACCAGCATTAGTTTTGTTTGGTCGACCAATCCGTGATGCCATCCCAATACTGATGGGTCCCCTTGGCCTAAGGATGCTCCAGACCAAATTTAGTCAAAATCTACCTGGCCGTTCAGGAAAAGTAGCGTTTTAAAGAAAAAGTTGACGCACGGACGGACGAAGGCCAGACAACGGACGCTGCGGTATGGCATAGGCTCACCATGAGCTAAGCAAGAGGCCCAATGGGCCTGCATCACTCACCTGGTATTTATCTCACACTTGTAATCTTAAAAGTGGACTAAAATACAGCTACAGGCAGAATATCAGTGTATGATTCATAAGAACCTATTAAAAGATTTAAACATCTGACCACTGTGACCTTGAAAGTAGGTCAAGGTCATTCATTTGAACAAACTTGGTAGCCCTTCATTCCAGCATGCTACAGGCCCGATCAGTACCCTGGGCCTTTTGGTTAGTGAGAAGAAGTTATTTGAAGATTTTAAGACATTTGACCCCTGTGACCTTTAAAGTGGGTCAAGGTCATTCATTTGAACAAACTTGGTAGCCCTTCATCCCAGCATGCTACGGGCCAAATATCAGTACCCTGGGCCTTTTGGTTATTGAGAAGAAGTTGTTTGAAGATTTTAAAACAATTGACCCTTGTGACCTTGAAAGTGGGTCAATGTCATTAATTTGAACAAACTTGGTAGCCCTTCATCCCAGCATGCTACGGGCCAAATATCAGTACCCTGGGCCTTTTGGTTATTGAGAAGAAGTTGTTTGAAGATTTTAAGACATTTGACCCCTGTTACCTTGAAAGCAGGTCAAGGTCATTCATTTGAACAAACTTGGTAGCCCTTCATCCCAGCATGCTACAGGCCCAATATCAGTACCCTGTGGCTTTTGGTTATTGAGAAGAAGTTGTTTAAAGTAAAATATTGACGATGGACGGACGCCGCACCACGGCACAGTAAAAATGTGGACGAAATGTCTCACTGTATCGCTGTGCTTAAACTATATCGACGATACTCAAATTTTGTTCCATTGACCTCGAGCACCATTTCATGCAAAATTACGCACTTACCGTGAGTGTCTTGTTTGTTTGTTTACATCCACCATGTTGTTATCTTTGTGATTCCGCTCACAGTCGTAAATGTGCCGGTTATGTGGCAGACGAAAGGTAAAAGTCCATGCGCGTACGGCGAGGATTGAGAAAATGAAAAATATCATGGTAAATTTAGTGGCGAACACTGCTCTATAATTCCGGAAAGACATATCATGTAGGATAGTATTGTGATTTCTGTAAAATAAAACAAGTTGTAAGTGTAAAAAAACCTATTTTGTATTTACTTTGTATAGGTTGATATACAATCTCTAACGTAAAAAATGGTATCATGGTAATTTTTCCGGATGTTTTAAAATCTTAAACAAATTATTATTCACCACGTGAGGTCAAAGGTTGGTGGCAGACGATACAGAAGGAAAAGCTCATGTTGTAAGTTTGAAGCTCGAACGAAGGTTATCATATTCTGGATATATTTAATTATTGACCGTTTATGTCACTCAAGTTTATCACGGTGGTTGTATTATTACAGACATAACTGATGCTGAACAGTGATCAGAAGGCAGTGAACTGAATATGGGGGAGAAATCTGGTGTCAGGCGCAGAAGAATTGTTGGCCGTCGGTCCGATGATCTGGACAGGGATCCATATCAAGAAGAAAAATCTCCGGGGTATGACTCTCATTTGTCAACGACATGTAGCATAAAGTCCTATACGTTATTATGTGTAAACTAATTTGAAAAGCCAAAGCCTTGAAAGACCAAGAACGTAGTAGCTTTTGTTGATCTCTGATAACTACTGTCCTGATTCAGAATACTGCTTTCAGAATGAGATGAGATAAACTTCATTTAAGTCGGCAAGTCGAGAAATAACAATAAAGCACAAGCTCTAATGAGATAAAGACCAACATAACAATAGGGCAGACCGGGGCAAGTTCGGCCCATATTTATTAAAGTGTGTTCTGGGAAATACATTGTATGGCTGCACATCCGTTATTGAATATTATTTAACTTTTCCTGTCAGAACATCGGATGGCCGAATGAGCCCCGCCATGGGGTACGTTCGGAAAGGCATTCAGGTAATTTCGGCCTCTAATGGAATCAGTTTAATTATGACGTCACAAAGCATGCAACGCAAGATTTTACCTCCAATTTTACTACTTTTTATGTGTTAAATGGGCTGTCGAGAAATGTAATAGTTAGAGTAATGGCGCCAAACTACGGACACCTTATTCACGGCGTATTATGAAGTTGTATCCAATTGTCTTTATGACATCATCTATATGTGAGCTCATCTTTTTAAATAAACAACAATGAAGTAGAGTCGTATTCCGGACCTCATTTATAGCATTAAACCAACACAACCATATATATATATATATAATCCAATACATGGGCCGAACTTGCCACAGTATCATTGGCCAAACCTTTTCGGGCCCATGTACAGCAATATGGTAGTGAGTGCTTGGCTAAGCTTTTATGTATATCATTTGAAGCTGTCAGTGTGTTACACGTTTGACCCTAAAAAGTAGCAATTCCGTTGACAGAAAGTTTGCAATAGATACAAAGGTAACCAGTAATAAACCATCGTTTAGAAGCGAGATCATGATTTTCTTTCTACCCGCTCCTCACCATTTTTTCGTGTGAATGCCAAGCTAGCTGAATTAACTGTAAGATCCTTCAAGTTGAAAATAATTTGCTCAAAAACAAATATATCAGTGGTGGCCGAACTTGCCCCGGTCTCCCGTATGTATATATTTTTTTGTATCATTGATGATAGGTAAAAATGTATTCACAGTATAATTTTTGCATCAATGACGCCATTTACTCCTAGTCAAAGCTGAAGTAGATATTTGTTCTTGTGCGTAACGTATATGATTGGTCGGGTGGGGCAGTGCGCTCGTCTTAATAATTCACCAAGATTGCCGGATTCAATCCCGGTCACTTGTCCGACCACGCTGGTTTTCTCCGGATACTCCAGCTTCCTCCCACATTAAGAATTAATTAAATCCTCTGCATGCTTCCGTCACCAGTGCACAAAAAGAATGATTGAGATTCATGATGTAAGCTGGGAAAAATCTGTTTGGTAATTGCTATACCAACACAAACCCACGGGTGCGGCGACCCACCTGCATGGTGGTAAGAACCTGTTTCCGGCTCCAGAGCATCACTCCACCTGAAGAGAAGCTTAAGCTACTCCAACTGGGGAAGACCGACAACCGCCCGAACAGGGCAGCCAATCAGCAAAGATGCCTTGAGTGCATTTTACATATTTGACGATTAGTCCTAAGTAAATGACAAATGTATAGAGATATTAGTTAAAAAAAGGAAACTAAAAAAAGAAAACATTTTAATACTTTGATGAAACTGAGATTGTCGTTATATCGATATGTACATGTGGTCTCAATTCCTGTTCCATCCTGAAACACGGGATTGAATTTCTTTTTTTTAACTCTCAACAAGGTTTGACGGGTAATGATGCCAAATCTATGTAAACAGTTTCTGTCTGTATCTAGTTATAAATTGGGACGCGTTGTGAAAAGTAATTTAATGCGTTGCTGAAAAATGGCGTTGGACTCGGATTGGTTGTCTGAAAAATTATTGTTAATTTGGACATAAATGCAGACATTTATGAGTGCAGGTGATGCAAAAATAAATAATGTAAAGACTATAACCAGACTTTCAAAAATGTTATTTATTTCGTTCATATTCTCAACAAATGGAAATCAAAAGCTGATGAAATTTTAGATGATGAAAAAATAAATGCTGGCTTTTTTTGAAGAGATCTCTCGGTAGAAATATTAACAGAACCTGGTTGAAGACAAAAGGATCTTCAGAAAATATCTGCATTTTTAGCTCACCTGGTTCGAAGGACCATGGTGAGCTTATGCTATATCGCAGCGTTCGTCTGGCGTCCGTCCATCAACTTTTCCTTTAAAACGCTACTAGTCCTGAACTAAATTTGGTCTGGAGCATCCTTAGGCCAAGGAGACTCAATTTTGTATAAATGGTGGGTGTGCCCCCCTTGGGGGCAGTGGGACAGGGCGGAATAGGGGAATAGAGGTAAAACCTTTAAAATCCTTTTTCTACCATAGGGCTTAAAATGTTTTTGTTTGAACAAAGTCCTTCATCAACATCATTGTTTTCATCGATGTCGTCACCACTGCTCGTACCATTTTCATCAGAATAATAATCATCATCATCATCTTCATCATCCGTTACATAATTATCAGTTGGATAATCATCTAAAATAAATGTATAAATCACTAAATCATTGGACACCCGACATATATAATTTTTATTTGCATTCAAATATGTGTGCCTTCCAATACATTGCCTTGTTACTTTCTAATTTAAAAGCTATCGAAAGGAAGACAGTAGTGTTGTTCCCTTTGTATACTTTCTAAAGTCACAAGTGTGTACCTATACAGTTAGTGGAATACTGCGAATCCATTGACATCATCAGCCGGGTCCATCAGTCTCTAGTCGTTTTAACCCTTGTCCCGGAACGTCCTCGTGATGGTGGGTCGACAGTGGCTTACCAACTCACTGCCCGTCAATGGATGGCTTCAAGTCTTTCTCCTCAAATCTGTTCCACAACCAGCATGATGCGCGCTCAGCAGCTTCTGCTAGTCTGCGCACCGCTGTCTTGCCGACCACACCCACAGCCTGTAATATCTTCCAGATTGAGCATGCCAGGAACCCTCTGCATCCAACCTCCACAGGAAACAGCCAAGTATGCCACCCTTGCTCCCTACATTGTTCCATGAGCTCTGTATACTTAGCTCTCTTTCTATCATCGGCCTGGTCGCACCACTCCTCCCAGGACACAGTCAGCTCGATGACTATAATCTGCCTGGATTTGGCAGACCATATCACCACATCCGGACGTAGCGTTTTCTGTACGACGTCCGGAAGTAACAATTTCTTCCCAAGGTCAACTCTCATCCCCCATGTGTTTGCCCCTTCCAGAATGCCAGTGTTGTCTCTTTCTCCCCTGCTTTTAGAAACCGGATAAAGGATGGATTGTGCTTACGAGGTGGTCTCTTCTTTTTTCTTTCCACCTCTAGAACATCTGCAAATTCCTGGAGTACCTGGTCATACCTCCATCAGTATCATCCTTGTGTCAGCTCTGTCTTGCATATGCTGAAAGGATATAACCCATGGTCCCAAGTTCTTAACATAGCTGGCACTTTGGCTCCTCAACTAGTCCCCACAGATGAAGGTTCGCTGGCGACGGTAAAGTGTTGTGTATCGACCGCAACAGGAACTGGATCATCAATGGTTCATAGCGCCACAGGTCTGTCCATGTAAGTTTCCGCCCAACATTTTCCGTCTCATCCATGCTCCTTGAGAACCCATTTCCACTGCCCTTGCTTTCCTTGTCCTTTCTTCTTCTCTGCGGATTTCCCCCTGTACCAGAGACCTTTTCTCCTTAATGTCTGTTCCTTCCCACGTCTGGAAATGGTTGTCCCTATACCTTACCGTCCTGAGCAGGTTGCTCCGACGATGTCCCGGTGCCTAACAGCTCCCTCAGCCTGCTCCACAGACTGGCTTGCAGACCATTTCCTAGTCTGGATTCCTGCGTGTCTTATCTTCTTTGAATCAACCGCCATGGGCATATTTTATACACTTTATAAAGAATTCCACTATGGCATGGAGCTGATCCAGTTCTTGCCTTCTTAACAACATCTTGGATCTCCTTCCAAGTTGGTACCTTGATGTCAAGCGGAAACTCTGGCATCTTCTCTGCTTCTATCCATCGATAGATCCCAAGTGGAATGCCCCTATCTTCATCTCCATGCGTTTCCTTCAGGTGTTGCTCAATATCTGATGTTGAACTATCCCAACGCCCTGATCTTTCCCCCTCCCAGCGAAGTCTTTGTAAAGGACCCTTATTTGTTTACAAAGACTCTGCTGAAATAAGGGTCCTTGATAAAGGACTCCCTCTTCCTTGCTCTATCCTTCCTTGCCTTCTTAACATGCTCTGTTTTCATGAGTCTTGCCAGGTTCTCCCTGATGTCGTCTCGCAGCTGATGTAATCCTATCCTCTCTATATCACTTGCCCTCTTGTACTGTCGTGTGGCTGCTTTCAGTTCTTGTCCGAGTCGTTGGATGGTATCCTGTCTTCTATTCAGGATGATAATGTTCTTAGGATTTCTCTGCTTTCCTCCTACTCCAAATATTTCCTTGCAGAATGTGTAGATAATAGTTCCCATTGCCTCAACCTTCATGTCTTATAAGCTTCCCATTAGAGCCGACTCTAGGATGGTATCTAAGTCAGCGTCTAAGCTTCTCCAAACTTCATTGTTGTCCATCTTTGGCCAATCTATCCTCAACCTACGTGCTGGCTGTGTTGGATGTGCTTGAACACCCTGGTCGTGGTTTGTATCACTCAAGTCCAAATGACCGACCTGTGATGAAACTGAAACAGGATTGTGGGTTTGATCCCCGATGGAAGCACATGCACACTGCTAGCACTCTCTCCCTGTCACAAATGGTGTCCCTGGCCCTCCCTGTAGTGACCGGGAGTTAGAACCTTGGCTGTAGTGTTTGAGGCAAACACTTTTAAAAAATGGGAGTAGTATGGCAGGTTTTAATTGTACATTGGATACGGTCGCCTTCTATCTTCGAGCTTGAGGGAATTAACCTTTAGCTCAGTGGTAGAGCATATGACTAGGTTTAGTAGGATATATCAGATTGGAGATTGCAGGTTCGATCCCCGGTGGATTTGCACACTGCCCTCTTTCCTGTCACAAATGGTGTCCCTGGCCCTCCCTATTGTGACAGGGAGTGAGAACCTTAGCTGTAGTGATTGAGGCATTGACACATTTAGAAAAGGGGGGAGTAGTGTGGCAGATTTCAGTTGTGCATCAGATTACGGTCGCCTTCTAGCTTTTAAATTGGCTAGAGGGAATTAACTTTTTGCTCAGTGGTATGATTTTTTTGGCACAACGTTTCAATGGGACAGCCCTCTTTATCAAATGCCTCAATGTTTATGTCAAGTGGTAGAGTGTCTGACTAGAAAGTATGGGATCGCGAGTTGGATCCCCGATGGAAGCACACTTCTCTCTTTCCTGTTACACTAACAACCATGGCTACCATAGTCAGTGTTTTTGTTACCTAAATTTTACAACAGCCCGTTTCTTCATGAATTGGGAAAATATATCATTATTTGTATTGAAATTGTGAATACCGGTATATTCCTCAGTTTTTGCTCATTTTGGGAATATAAGGCACTTTTAAGCTAGCTAGGGGAAATCGCCTGTATTCGGCAGTAAACGGAGCAGAAAACATCACTGATAGTTGACATCTTAGCAACCCACTTTGACTATTTTTATTTGTGCAGCATTTACACATTTTTTTGGCATATAAATATAGAATTGACCTTCATTTTAATGGTGTATATGCTAATATGAATGCAGTTGGCAGCAAACATATTCTTCATAAAGTGCTAATTAATGCACACCATAGAATATATGTTCATTGCCAGCTGCATTCATACTACGTATCTGCTGTCGAGATGAAGGTCACTCCTTATTATTCTATTATGGCCCTTTCCCGAGGGAACTGTTCTCTTTTAGTGTTGTCTGGGGAGGCACTATACCTCTCCAGACAACACTATAAGAGAACTGTTCTCGAGGGAAAGGGTCATAATAGATTTAGTACATCACATGACTGTCATTTGACAATAAAAAGTAAGATATTTAATAATTAACAACAAATGGCAATAAGATAATTTTTTAGTAGATCTCTCCTTTTTTGTTGCGTATTCAATTCACTGGATTGAATCAGCGCTAGGTCACATACGGTTCCCCTTTCCAGTAGGAAGTCTTTAAGGACTGCGATGTCAAATGGTGTCACTTGCTTCATCTTTATGCATTGCTGAGCCTCTGCGAAGCAATGGGCATTCCTGGTCCCGAAATTTGAAGCCATTTTGGCAGTCAACAACAATGAAGTGAAAGTAGAATATCTACAGCGCCCCCTAGGAGAAGGGGCGCAACTCTTAGCGTCATGCTACTTTTCTCACAGTCTCAGCGGTCCAAAAAAAAGGTATAGTGCCCGTCTCAAGGTATAGTTCATGTATAGAGAAGTTATCCAATAGTTATCCTAGAAATTATCATGTGGTGTACTAAATATATGTACTATGCAGCATCCTCGTCTGAATAAAGGTGTAGAACTCGAAGTCCCATGAAATAGACAAAACGAAGGGTTATAGGCATGCATTGATGTCATCTTATATTAGTTTTTCTTTAAATGTTACATACATTGTACCTTAAGCTCTGACAGGATCATCAACTCTATATTAATATGGTAGACATTGCTGATTGTAATGGTTGAATTTGGAGCTGGATTATTACCAGACCAAACCATGGTCTGTTTGAAAACTGGTCCATCATTCTTTGAACATACACTAGGCCTTTTAGACATTTATTTTCAGATTCCATCTCCAGTTATTGTTATTGTAATGAATATGTATAAGGTGATATGTGAGTGTTTCATGTGTGTGCATGTGCATTTGAGCATGTTATTGTTACAAACAACATGATTGCATGATTGGCTGCACATTTATAATGTGAATATTATAACACTGCCTTTAAATACTGTTCTAGCTTTTACTTTGCAGCAAAGCTTAAGCATTGATAACATCCAGACACTTCTGAACTATTAGGAAAGGCCATGAATAAATACCATATTTGATTAATATACAGCATTTATGTTATACCTCAGATTGTGTATGAACATGCTCTGTGCGATAGGATGCTGATACATAGTTTTCAGCAATCAGTTATACATTTCAAACCTACATATGCTATTTGACAGGAATATATAATTATGACAGGATCAAAAGCCAGTTGTCTCCACTGAAAATCTGAAGTGTTACAGATGGATTTTTACACCCTTTTTGGAAGCAGCCTGAGTTTTAATTTTCTGGCAGCAGGTGGGAGACTCAACTAATTAAGTGACTTGTGTTTTTCCAAATCACCATATTCATATCAATCTGAATGGCTTGTGATTGTGTTACAGATGGAACAGAGCTGCCTGCCTCATCGGTGTGTTTGCAGCCCTGATTCTGACACCCATCATCATTGCCGTGATTCCTGCTCCAATAGAACCTGTGGTATATCTGTAAGGATTTTGTTCTTGTTTACTGTGATAAACAAATAATAGCACAACTTCTAGAGTTGTGAGGCCAGCTGTCTGGTTCAACATCCTGATACTTCAATAAACTCATTTTGTCACTCTATTTCTTTAAAATTTCATTTTCCATCAGTCGTTCAACACACTTGAATTTTCCCATCATAATTTTATACTCTTTTCTTCATTGAATAATCGGGGAAACATATCAATGATTCAATTAATATGATACTTGTTTTCACAGTTATGTTGTATATATATGTTAGCATTTTTTCCTGTAATGAAACCAATGAAAGTACTAAATTATGCTAGCTGCTAAGTTCTAAATCACAGTGTTGCTGCATGTTATATGTACTAGGTTAAAGGCTTAATCATGTTATATGTACTAGGCTAAAGGCTTAATCATGTTATATGTACTAGGTTAAAGGCTTAATCATGTTATATGTACTAGGCTAAAGGCNCATGTTATATGTACTAGGTTAAAGGCTTAATCATGTTATATGTACTAGGCTAAAGGCTTAATCATGTTATATGTACTAGGTTAAAGGCTTAATCATGTTATATGTACTAGGTTAAAGGCTTCATCATGTTAAATGTACAGGTTAAATGCTTAATCATGATATATGTACTAGGTTAAAGGCTTAATCATGATATATGTACTAGGTTAAAGGCTTAATCATTACATATGTACTAGGTTAAAGGCTTAATCATGTTATAGGTTCATAAAACATGTTATTAAATTATTAATTTTATCTTTTTAATACCTTTTGTATTCAGTTAATAGTAAATTGTGCAGATCTTTCTTTGTTGTTGAATAATTAACATTTCAGACCGGCATGTCAAACTGTTCAGTTCATGACAACTGATCAATGTAAAATCCACGGCCAAGTTGTTCACTGTAAAATGTAAATCCAAGATTTCATATTGCATTTGTTTTTACCATAGACTCAAAGAGCCCCCTGTCTTTGAGGGACCATTAGAGCCAAACACTCACCTGCAAAAGGCAGAACATATATATGAGGACCAAGTAATAGGACCAGAGTCCATTGTTGTTGATGGAGGTATTTATAACTCAACTTTATCGCTGATATCACTGATGTGTTCATCTTGGTGTTTATACTCCCATAAACAAAGTCCATCAGTCTGTTCTTGTAAGAGCAACTCTTCCTAAAATGTTTATTGAATGTTTTTTGTAACTTTATACATATTTGTACATTGAAAAGCTGTGCATGAAGAACAAGTTTTGTTCTATTTAAGAGATACTTTATCACTAATGTACAGCTTTTCTGAAGGGGGGGGCACCAAAAATGATATAGTTGAGATGAAGGGGGGGTATTATAAATATTTGTAAACTCACTCACAGTTTCTCCAGTTTAAAAATAAATTTTCACTATTTTAGTAATGTGTAATACATTATAGTGAGCGTGTAATCTGAGTTTATAGAAACATTATAATAACATTAATGAGACCAGATTGATGACATCTTTGTTAACCCTGAATTACTTTTCTGCAGACCACATTTACACTGGCACTGCTGATGGAAAAATATTACATATTCATAAAGGGGAGATAACTGTCCTGGCAAGACTTGGAGTGGAGCCGTGTGGTAAGCATAATGTACCTTCATTAATTGATACCACTGCTTCAGAGAATCAGAAAATGGGAAAGTTGTAAGTTTATTATTATATTCATTTGAAAACAGATTCAAAGAGAAATATCTGTTAATTGTTAGGTTATAAGATTTCTAAGCAAGCTTTGCAAATTGTTGTCCTGCAAAATGATATAGGCAATTTGATTTTATTAATAATAGATATATGTAGCTAATAAAGAAAAGGTTAACAATACCACATTACAATACCACACTAACCCTTTCTAAAAACTGTTTAAAATCTATTTTGCTTTCTTATTTTGAATTGTTCCGCATTATGTTTTTTATACCAGGTACATTTGAATCAGAGCCAACATGTGGTCGCCCTTTGGGAATGAGACTGGACAAAGAAGGGTATTTAATTGTTGCAGATGCATACTTGGGGCTTTTCCGAGTAAATGTAGCTACAGGTAAGACATATGGAATCTTTTTATTGCATTTTCACCTGTGAAATATCAGAAAGCATAAATTTTGATAAGAAGTTATCTTAATTCCACTGCAGTGAATATATTGTTATTTTTTACATGTGAAGATGATGTCTCTTTGAAATATTGACCAATGAGAACAGTACTTTTCATTTGCTGCATTCAATGCTGTAGATTTTTAGTTTGAAGTGCAGATTAAGCAATAGTAGATTAAGTAGTTGTTTTGGTACACCTTTGCTGCACACATTCAAAATGGTGGACAGAGCCTTGCTGTCAAGTGTGATGTGATTAGAACCTGGTGTTAAATATTCACCAATTATTCCTGCACTTTTTGAATTCAGCAATGTGTTAAGATTTTACCTGAAAGTGTGTCATAAATAGAATTTTTACTGGTTTTTCAATTCAATACCATATTTTTTCACTCACATGGCAGATTACACCAATTTATTCATTTCTGCTTTGCACTCTTGAAAAAAATTGGTGTTCTGTCATACTTGTGCAATATATATGGTATTCATTGGGAAACCAGGTAATATCCTCTATGTAATATGTATCAATTTGTAGAAGATAAAGAAGATCAGTGACTGAATGTTATTTTAGTAAATTATTTTAACTCTCTACCTGATCACTGGCATATTGGCACAATCAAATGTGAGACAATCATAATCTATCACAAAATCATTCACTTTGTGTTTCTGTACTTGTTCATGTCAGCTTCAACAGTTATCTTTTGTATGCTATATGAAATATTGTACATATACATTTGTTCTGAAGTCAACACGTAGAATTATCCAGGGGTGTACAACCCCACAAGCCTAATGCTGGAGTAGATGATATGTCAGCTGGGCTAGCTAAACTTTATATTACTTATTATAAAAATGAAAGAACGGCTTGTAGAAATTTTCAAAATTTTCTGTGAGATAGTACTATGAGTATTAAATTGGTACATCCCTGATTGTCCCTATTATAATGGTACATCTAAATCATATATATACATCTGTTTGTTGAATAACCAGGTGATGTGTTTGCCCTATGGCCATCCTCCTTCCCTATTGGTGGTGACAAGATCCGCTTCCTCAACGATGTGGCAGTTGCCAGCAATGGGCTCATCTACATGACAGACTCAAGTACCAAATGGGACCGCCGCCACAATCGGTACCTTGTGCTGGAGGCAGACAGGACTGGCAGGTAGGTTACCACAATAACATTAATGCACATTTTCTAAATACATGTAGATGACTTACATATTTACAAACAGTTAAGTACCCTTAAGCAGTGAAATGTTTCCAAACTGTGAAAGATATTTTAACTGAAATCTTTTAAATAGTGAAATATCTTTTAACTGTACAATATCTCTTTCAACAGTGAAATGTTTGTATACATGAAAATACATATTTAAATATTCATAAACAGTGAATTATTTACTGATAAATTTGTATAAAGATCAGCAAACTCTGAAGGGAAAAATCCATTCTTTATTTACCAAAATCAATGCATTAAAAATGATAAAATACTGGTAAACTATATTCACAGAATGCTGATAAACCAAACAGGTGATAAGTGAAACATTTTATGAAAGATGCATATACTTTTCTTTCATGGGTTAAGTTTGTATGCAAGTAGTTTCTTTATTGGAGAGCAATATTTGTGTATGTGATCAAAATCCTGTAGCTATATTATTATATTATATTATAGGGGAATGCTTCTTCAACAGTGAAAAATCTCTTCAAATTAAAATTTGTCCAAACAGTGAAACATGCTGGTATGTAAGTGAAATACTTACTTTTAACGACAGACTGTTGTTGATTGATGATGATTGCATTGTTTATGTTAAGGTTACTGGAACATGACCCCAAGACCAACACCACAGCAAGGATAGCCAGTGTCATTTCCTTTGCTAATGGTATACAGCTGTCACAGAAAGAAGACTTCCTCATGATATGTGAGACCACAAAAGCCAGAATTCTAAAGTAAATATTTTTGCTAATAAGAGTAAACATTTTTGTCAGTGGTTAACATGTTAAAATAACTATTCAAGTAAAATTGGAAATGGCATTTTCAATGTTTTCTTTGTCTGTCGGTTATATGGTAAAACATAGAGGGTTTTTATTGGCATGGATCTTGGAGTGTTGAGACCAAAGGGGCCACGGTAGCCAAGTGGTAAAGGTGTTTGACATTCTGCTTCCACTAGCCCTCTGCCACTGGGTCTCGGGTTTCAGACCTACGTGGGGCATTGACCAGGCCGTAGGTTGGTGGTATTTCTATGGGAACTCCAGCTTTCCTCCACTACCAAAACATGGCACGTTATTAAATGACCATATATATATAGCTATTAATAGGACGTAAAACACAAACAAACCAAACCAGACCAAAGAATATTGGGTAACCTATATTGTTGAGATAGATCAACAAATACTGTCTACAATGTGAATAATAATCAGTTCAACATCTGATATAAATATAGACAAAGAAGAAAGCACTGGAATAATGTGTGTGGGTGTGTGTTTTTCCTTCAGATATCAGTTAACAGGGCCAGGATCAGGGGAGGTAAGCGTGTTCATTGACAACTTGCCTGGCCTTCCAGACAACATCCGTCCAAGCAGCTCTGGTGGATACTGGATAGGCATGTCTGCAGTTCGCCAGGGAGGAAAGTTTAACTTGATAGATTATGCATCACAGAGGCCATGGATAAGAACTCTCATCACAAAGGTAACATTCTGTAGGAAGTTCAAATTCCCACTCATATTTCTCATCTAACACATTATACTCTAGAATAGGGCTGTCAGGGTTACAAAATTTAGAACCAGTGTACCAGGAAATCATCACCTGTTGTATATCATGGTTCTGTGCAATGTACCAAAGTATGACTATAGATACTTGTATTGTCAATATGTACATTTGGAAATTCCCTGAATCACTTATCCTGTTGCGTCTGAAGTACAAACAGAATGGGAATGAAGCAATTGGTGTCGGAAAGGTAGTGCAAGATTTTAACATTATTTATTAACATTCTTCTACAGGCAAGAATCTTTATTGAAGCACAAAAATATTTAAGCACATAAGATATATATGAATTAGTGCCCTTGGATAAAAACGAAAAAGTTGTGTTTTATAAAAATGTTCCAGTACCCCGAATGGATAACCAAAACATCATTTTATTCATTCATTGAAAACTCAGAGAATGAAATATATTCATTTATGGTAATATCAAAGGAAAGCTATCAAAAAATTTGCATGGTTATGCATTCTATGACTGCATAATTGTAAAACATTATCTGTTGACATTTTGAAAGATTTAAAATCCTTTTTTGTGAAGAATGATCTGATTTGGGTCCTTACTCCTTAATCCTTGTAACATTTAACTTGTACTCTCATACATGCCAACTAAAAGCATTCCAGTTCTCTTATTTAAAATCGAAAAATCAAAAAACAAATCAGTGACTGTGACTGCCTTTTTTTGTATGAAGTAGATTAAATCAGATTTCCACCTAGAATGTGTTTGGACTGTTTACTAACTGAACAGAGCCTAATATATACAGGTGGGAACCACACACAAAACAAAGGCAATGTGAATTCTTATTATGGACCAAGGTTTCTTTGGTGAGAATCGGGGTAGACATCTGATCACAGATATATGAAGCTGTTGTTGACAAATGAAACAAGCCTAGGAGATTAAGTATGAAATTGTACTGAAAACCTGTTACTTTCAGTGATCGAAACATGTGAATGGATTGTGTATATCCTGTTTTATTTTGCTTTGACTGATATCTTTTATTTTCAACAGTGTTTCAAATATTACTTTGACTTGTGGGTAAGAATATTTATTTTAGGCAGTAAAAATATGTCCCAGCTATAATTCCTGACCACCTCACCTACAATATATCTATCCTGAAATCCTGGGGAGATCACTGCAGGAAACAAAATGGCTAGGAAAGATAACTCCTACAGACCATCTCACATACCATGTTCATTTAGTCATTTATCAGGTAACTTAAATTGTGATTCGCTTTTATTTCTAATCTTTATTTTAGGAACAGCACTGGTGTGGAAACTATTACCCAAACAAAAATTTCCACATTATTGTATGTTAATTTGATTTTTGTGTTCCAGGTTAGCACTGCCCGAGTAACATAGTTGAGGAACTGTGCTGTAGATTAATGAATTAAAATGTCTTATTTTCTCATTTTTAGCTGTTCTCCCAAGATATGATAATGAGATTTGTACCAAAGTATGGCTTGGTGATTGAGGTCAGTGCTGAGGGGAAGATACTACGGAGTTTGCATGACCCCACAGGAAAGGTCATCCCATCAGTGAGTGAGGTGGAGGACAAGGATGGAGTGCTATATCTAGGCTCTTATAACCTTCCATACATGTCCAGATTGTATCTATCAGGTCTAGATAAAAGTAAAAACTAATTCCAAATCATCAGTTTCAGATATTGGATTAATAGCATTTGATCAATTATTTTCAATCATCCAGAATCATAACATTTGTAGAACAGTTAAACTGTTACCAAACACAGCTTCTTTGAAAGAACCTGTCCCTTTACCTTATTACCCTATTTTTCTGTTACTTTCCATGTTCAAAGTCAAAAGTAGAAAAAAAGGCCTGTTAGATATCTTCAATTCTCTGTTAGATGAAGATGACAGTGTACATATCGTACTAGTCATCGAAACGTCACATAGAAAATGTTATTGGTTGTGTAAAAAGAACTTCTCATGATCCATACTTACCAACCCGTAGAAAATGTTCAGAAATATCTTTCATGTAGTTTTGTATATTTTTTATGTCTAAATTTTGACTTAGGCAGATTAGATTTGTATATTTATTCAGAAGTCATTACACTTGTTATGTATTTGCTGTTGATTGTTGTAATGTCGAGTAAAACATTCCTTTCTTTAGAAAAACATTATGTAAACTAGCTGTCTACATATTCAGTTTGTTTTGTTAGTAATATTTAACAGTTAACTTTGTTCAAATAAGACCGATTAGATTAATTGGTCAATGCTTGGACCAACACTTCACCACAAATTGTTCAAGTTTTTTATCCAAATTGTTCTAGGTTTTTACAAGGATTTTTTTAGCATCTTCAATGGTTATGCTGTTACTTTCTGTCATTTTAGTTTACTATGATGATTACTATTAGTTTTCTAGTCAAAGCATTTGTTAAATAGCTTAATTGGTTAATTGGAAACTTAAGCTCAGACAAAACTTGTTACTGTTATAACAAATGTGTGTGGTTCCTATATATGAAATGTATTTATATCCTAGTTCTTACTGAGATTTTCAGACTAAAGGGTATAGAACAATTTCATAAAATATGCAAAGATACAAAACAGACAACATTTGTTGTCTTTCTTTTAAGTTTAGTGACTTACATGTTTTACTTATATGGCAAGACTTTTGAATAGGTGGCCGCCATCAGAGGGAGATATGGAAATTTGACCATCTATTGAAGGTGTTGGTTCTTTTCCTCCCCAACCCCACCCCACCCATACCCCACCCACTTCCCAGCCCCAACCATAACCCTCCCCACTTTTTATTTTGATTATGTAGCAAGTATTTATTATACATATACTTGTGTAAAGTGCAATCACAGTCTGAGAAATGGATCTCCAATGAATTCCTTTTTAATTTTCATGACAATTTATTGTTGAACAAACTTAAGCAGACTCAATGAAAGCATTCTTTATGTGTTTCACATTGCATATTTATATCTTAAAAATGGAAAACCGTTTTTGTAATGACAGTGATGTCCTGTCTATAGATACTATCACCAGATGGAAAAAAATCGAGGCTTTACTTGATACCAAGATCCCTACACATTTCACCCAAACTGAAACCATTACTGTTACATTATTTACTGATTTTCTGGTTTGAAAATTGTATGTTCATAATGTACTAGCTACATTATATTTTTTTGTCATCAAATTGTCTAAAAAATTACTAATTGTGTGTTATGAGGTCTTATATACTGATTTCAACGACCTGGTAAAAATTCCATTTGTTACTTTTATATTATATACTTACTGCCCAATCATGTCTGCAAAACCATACATAAACATAGGTATAAACAACACATGTATTTAACATATATATAGTCTGTCAAGTAGTATTGTGGTAAAACATGTTTTTGAATGGATGGAAGGAACTTTGTAAACAAGTAAACATTCATCAGGTATAATTGTAGTAAAACATGGCTTTTATATGGATTTAAGTAAAATTTTAAACAAGCTAATTTTTGTCATTTGCTTTTATGGGAAAACATGTTTTTTTATATGGATTATAGAAAATTTCTAAACAAATAAATATTTGTCGGTATCATCGTGGTAAAACATGATTTTTTATACAGATTGTAGGAAATTTGTAAACAAGTATATATTGATTCGTCAGGTATTATTGTGGTAAAACATGATTTTTTATATGGATTGTAGGAAATTCCCAAACATGCTAATGTGAATGGTTGTATAGAATGATCAATAATGTTTGTACACAGCTGCATGTGATTAATAAGGAAAGAAATGTTCTTTTAGTTCGCGTGATAGATGCATTAAGGTATGCAAAATAAATGATCATATGAATGGAGTGAGTATATAAGTTTGTATATCATTAACTGTAGCTAATATTATACTTGAGGTTCAAAATACAGATGGTTAAAGTTGTTTCTAACTTTAATTGAAATTGGAGTCAGTTTATTGTTAAGATTGTTATAAGAGCAAAGACACAGCAGGACCAATAAACTGAATTGAATTGAATTTGATTTGATTTTATTTCTTATAGCAGTAATAATAACAGTGGAAGTGGTATCAAATGTAAATACTTAAATAATTCATTAGGGATCAAGGAATTGGGATAAAGAGGATTCAAGCTAAGTTAAGGCGAGCATCTGGATCTAAATTTTTAACCATTTGTGGAAACATATTTCTTTGTGCAGATAAATTGTATTTATACAGTTTTTAGCTCACCTGGCCGGAAGGGCCATATGAATTTATGCCGTACTGCGTCGTCCGTCGTCCGTCGTCCGTCTGTCAACTTTTTCTTTTAAACGACTTCTTCTGAAGAACTGGAGGACCTAGGGTCATGATATTTGGCCAGTAGGTACCTGGGATGGAGTGCTATAACATTTCCTCATTAAAATTACCTTGACCTACTTTCAAGGTCGCAGGGCTCAAAAATGTTAAAAACTTCAAACAACAATATCCTAAGAACCATTTGGACTATAGTCATGATACTTGGGTATGTTATGTAGACCAGCTGTGCAAATCTTTTTCTTTATTACAGTAATGAGGTTAAAGGTCAACTTGAGGTGCTTGTCGGGGGTCACATGTCAACATGGGTTAAAAGCTTTTACAATCTTCTTCTCAAATTCGATAATGCCCAGGGTCATAATATTTGGCCAATAGGTACCTTGGATGGAGTGCTATAAAGTTTCCTCTTTAAAATGACCTTGACCTACTTTCAAGGTCACATGAGTCAAAAATGTTGGTTAAATGCTTTAAAATTACAATTTCAAATTTCAAACAACAATATCATAAGCGAAGAGATGTTAAAATGTCTTGTGTTCTAGTTACCAAATTTGGTCTGAAGTTACCTATATGTCAGTTTCATGTAACAAAAGAAACAGGTGAGCGATACAGGCCCTCTGGGCCTCTTGTTTACAAGATAAAATTCACAGCAGATCAATAAACTGAGTTAAAGAGGATTCAAGTCAAGGTCAGACAAGTTTCTTAATCTAATCTTTTTAACCATTTGTAGAACTATATTTTCTTTGCACAGCAAAAGTCTTATTTTATACATATTTTTTTCAAGAAAACATTGAAACTCGTCTTATAGCTACGCCATGTGTGGAAACACCAGTCCTTATTCAGACACAGAGGTTAGATCATCATCATAATTTTCATTGTTAATTCATTGTCAATTGTGATACTGTATTGGATTTTTTTCTGTAGCGGTGATTTCTAGATGCTGACTGCCATAGTTGACCTCAAGACATCGACTGCCATATTTTACCCGAAGACATGGACTCTGCCATATTGAAATCAGGATATTGACTCTCTGCCATTTTGATCTGGAGTCATTGACGCCAAGACATGTGCCATATTTGACCCAAATATATTGACTCTCGACATATCCAAAATACGTTGCATTCCTGTCATATTGACCCAAACATATTGACTCTCTGCCAAATTGACCTCAAGTAAATGATTCTCTGCCATATTTGACCTCAAGTCATTGCCTCTGCCATATTGACTTATAAGACATTGACTCTCTGACATATTGACCCCAAGACATTAACTCTGCCATATAAATCTCAAGACATTGACTCTCTGCTATATTGACCCCAAGACATTGCCATATATAAGAAATGTTATTGTCACCTTGTGACTCACTGTCGTATATATGAAATGTTATTGTCACCTTGTGACTCACTGTCGTATATAGGAAATGTTATTGTCACATTGTGACTCACTGTCGTATACAGCAAATGTTATTTTCACCTTGTGACTCACTGTCGTATACAGGAAATTTTATTGTCACCTTGTGACTCACTGTCGTATACAGCAAATGTTATTTTCACCTTGTGACTCACTGTCGTATACAGGAAATGCTATTGTCACCTTGTGACTCACTGTCGTATACAGGAGATGTTATTGTCACCTTGTGACTCACTGTCGTATATAGCAAATGTTATTGTCACCTTGTGACTCACTGTCGTTTATAGGAAATGTTATTGTCACCTTGTGACTCACTGTCGTATACAGGAAGTGTTATTTAAACCCTGACCCTTGTACAATGACTCTGGCAAGGGATTGTTGCATGTTGCTCTTCGATTACTGACTCACTGCCATATATAGGAAATGTTATCGTAATCTTGACTCCTTCATGCTAAAACTGTTTGTAACGACACTTGGAAACTAGCTTTGAGACTTCATAAACTTACTGATGATGTGGCACAAATTTTACTCAATTTCAGTCTGCGATTACATACTTCAGATACAAATGTACCCAGTCATATCGTACAGTTATTCTAAACCGATTGCGTCAGAAGCTTTTCAACTACAAGCAAACACTACAACAGTTGAATTTAGATCTCCCTACAGCATGTTCTTGTTCAACTATTACCACTAGTACACTAGACTCTTCATCAGCTCATTTCTTTTATCTTTACTTTTACCATTACTTAAAGGGATGGCTTACTACTAAGCTGTACGCTAAGCGTGATGATTTCAATTTTTCGATCATAAACATTCCCGTTCTTGATAATAACAGCCTTGCTTCTCAAACCTATGGTGTTTAAATGTAAAAGTTATTCAGTATTCAGAGGTTTTTCCGAATATCATTATTTATATGGTAGCTAACAACTGCTGATTCAAGTTGGTAACTGCAAGTATTATGGTCACTATTATGCTCTTATTGGGGAGATATCTATTTTTGTTTGACATGAAGGCCGATGTTTTTGATTTTGCGCATAAGTGTGCACTACCCTAGTTCTTGGTTTGAGGACGTGTTGTTATTACTTGACTTTGATCTAGACTGACATAACGAGTGTCATGGGTGGAGCAAAAGATGCTTACTCTTCTTGAACGTCTGGTCATAGGCTCCCTGTCCTTGTATCTTCCCTATGGTTTAGCTATATTGTTGGTTTGTTACAGGTTTTATCCCTTTTTGACACATGCGTTAGGTAACGCAAGTGTCTAGGGGATCGCGCATACTACAAAATTTGCTTAACGTCGAACTGCATTTTCTACACACACGCCATCTATGACTATATATGGTCTTTCTGTCCTTATGTGGTAGCTGATTTCTCCTTTTATGGATTTCATTCATTCACATTTCATTCATATGCAAATATTTTTGGCAGCGACCCCTAGCATTTTCATTCATACCGTAGTGACGCCATTTTATGGTTCGCCAACTTATAGGCAGAAAAAGCATTCACTTCGATACTTTCTTAACTGTAGCCATATGTATGTGATAAATACAACAATGCGTGTATATTGTGAGTATACAATGAATAAAAAATATTCTGATTAATGTTTTGACGATGCTGTTGTTGCTGAAATTGTGCTTCCCAAACTCTTCCCCGAAGCGGATGGTTTCCTCTGACCTACTTACTGTAGTGTTCCTACCTAACTTCAGTACACAGTTCCCGTCACAATGTTTGGGTCACTAACGTTTTTTTATATCACAAAAAGCTCCACTGCAAATAAGCCTGAAATTATACCACTTGAATAAGACTATTCTTTCCGACAGAATTAAGAAACTCTCTCCAACGTGCTCTGTCCATTTCAGTATATAGTCACAGAATAAATCGACAGGACCAATACATTAACACAAAAGAACTGTAAAGCTAACCATGCTTTGATAACTGCCGAGCTGGCTGGATGTGGCCGAAGGTCACCGCCGCGGTTTACCTGTATTTCTGCAAAACCTTATCTCCCTTAGTAGAACATTGGACTTACCTGATCACAATTTCTTAAAAGTGCAATCTCTTATGTGATCGCTATACTGCATCTATTACCAATG
>NW_018404545.1:606433-606617 GCF_002113885.1 Mizuhopecten yessoensis
TTGTATCTATTACCAATGTCTTAAAAGTGCAATATCTTATGTAATCGCTATACTGTATCTATTACCAATGTCTTAGTGCAATATCTTATGTGATCATTATACTGTATCTATAACCAATGTCTTAAAAGTGCAATATCTCATGTGATCGCTATACTGTATCTATTACCAATGTCTTAGTGCAATC
>NW_018404546.1:0-128 GCF_002113885.1 Mizuhopecten yessoensis
GACCACAAACAATCTCTCAGAGGATGACAATCTTCAGAATGACCACAAACAATCACTCGGAGGATGACAACCTTCAGAATGATCACAAACAACCTCTCAGAGGATGACAACCTTCAGAATGACCACAA
>NW_018404546.1:4152-4450 GCF_002113885.1 Mizuhopecten yessoensis
AAGGACGACCACACACAACCTCTCAGCAGATGACAACCTTAAGGACGACCACACACAACCTCTCAGCGGATGACACCTATCAGAATGACCACACACAATCTCTCAGAAGATGGCAACCTTCAGAATGACCACTTATGATCTCTCCGAGGATGACAAACTCCAGAATGACCACACACAACCTCTCAGAGTATAACAACCTTCAGAATGACAACTTATGATCTCTCAAGGATGACAACCTCCAGAATGACCACACACAATCTCTCAGAGGATGACAACCTTCAGAATGACCACAAACAAT
>NW_018404547.1:0-128 GCF_002113885.1 Mizuhopecten yessoensis
ATATTACATGCGTAATATATAGGTCTCAGTCGACAATAAAGTAATGTATTTTGTCAACCATTTATACCATTTGTAACAGATCCATTAACACTGACCAATGGCCGATTGATGTTATCGTTCAAGTTGTG
>NW_018404547.1:3960-4063 GCF_002113885.1 Mizuhopecten yessoensis
TTCAAAAATAAAAACATCAATCCGTCCAATCTTAAATTGTTACTTGACAACAGAGACGTTTATATTACATGCGTAATATATAGGTCTCAGTCGACAATAAAGT
>NW_018404548.1:0-128 GCF_002113885.1 Mizuhopecten yessoensis
GGAATGTCATTGGTGTAGTATTTGTAGATGAATGTCATTGGTGTACTATATATAGGAGAATGACAATGTTGAAGTATTTGTAGGGGAATGTCATTGGTGTAGTATATATATGGGAATGTCATTGTTGA
>NW_018404548.1:3565-8992 GCF_002113885.1 Mizuhopecten yessoensis
AGGAAATGTCATTGTTGTAGTATTTGTAGGTGAATGTCATTGTTGTAGTATTAGTATGGGAATGTCATTGGTGTTGTATATATATGGGAATGTCATTGTTGAATTATTTGTAGCTGAATGTCATTGGTGTAGTATTTGTAGGTGAATGTCATTGGTGTAGTATTTGTAGGTGAATGACANTAGGTTAATGGCACTGGTGTAGTATTTGTTGTCATTGTTGTACTATTTGTAGGTTAATGTCATTGGTGTAGTATTTGTAGGTGAATGTCATTGGTGTAGGATTAGTAGGGGAATGTCATTGTTGTAGTATTTGTAGGTGAATGTAGGTTAATGTCATTGGTGTAGTATTTGATGTAGTATGTCATTTGTGTAGTATTTGTAGGGGAATGTCATTGGTGTAATATTTGTAGGTGAATGTCATTGGTGTAGTATTAGTAGGGGAATGTCATTGTTGTAGTATTTGTAGGTGAATGTCATTGATGTAGTTAGTGTAGGAGTATGTCATTGTTGAAGTATTTGTAGGTGAATGTCATTGGTGCAGTATATGTAGGGGAATGTCATTGGTGTAGTATTTGTAGGGAAATGTCATTGTTGTAGTATATATATGGGAACGTCATTGTTGAAATATTTGTAGGTGAATGTCATTGGTGTAGGATATGTAGGGGAATGTCATTGTTGTTGTATTTGTAGGGGAATGTCATTGGTGTAATATTTGTACGTGAATGTCATTGCTGTAGTATTAGTATGGGAATGTCATTGATGTAGTATTTGTAGGTGAATGTCATTGGTGCAGTATATGTAGGGGAATGTCATTAGTGTAGTATTTTTAGGTGAATGTCATTGGTGTAGTATATGTATGGGAATGTCATTGGTGTAGTATTAGTATGGGAATGTCATTGATGTAGGATTTGTAAGTGAATGTTATTGGTGTAGTATATGTACGGGAATGTCATTGGTGTAGTATTTATAGGTGAATGGCACTGGTGTAGTATTAGTATGAGAATGTCATTGGTGTAGTATATGTAGGGGAATGTTATTGTTGTTGTATTTGTAGGTGAATGTTATTGGTGTAGTATTTGTACGTGAATGTCATATGGTGTAGTATTTGTAGGGGAATGACATAGGTGTAGTATTTGTAGGTGAATGGCACTGGTGTAGTATTAGTTTGAGAAAGTCATTGGTGAAGTATATGTAGGTCAATGTCATTGGTGTAGTATTTGTCGGTGAATGTCATTGGTGTCGTATTTGTAGGGGATTGTCATTGGTGTAGTATTTTTAGGGGAATGTCATTGGTGTAGTATATAATTGTTGTACTATTTGTAGGTTAATGTCATTGGTGTAGTATTTGTAGGGGAATGACATAGGTGTAGTATTTGTAGGTGAATGTCATTGTGTAGTATTTGTAGGTGAATGTCGTTGGTGTAGTATTTGTAGGTGAATGTCGTTGGTGTAGTATTTGTAGGTGAATGTCATTGGTCTAGTATTAGCATGGGAATGTCATTGGTGTAGTACATGTAGGGGAATGTCATTGGTGTAATATTTGTACGTGAATGTCATTGCTGTAGTATTAGTATGGGAATGTCAGTGTAGTATTTGTTGTCATTGTTGTACTATTTGTAGGTTAATGTCATTGGTGTAGTATATATAGGGGAATAACCTTATTGTAGTATTTGTAGAGGAATGTCATTGTTGTAGTATTAGTTGTAGTATTTGTATGGGAATATCATTGTTGTAGTATTTGTAGGGTAATGTCACCGTTGTATTACTAGTAGGTGAATGTCATTGTAGTATTTGTAGGGTAATGTCACCGTTGTATTACTAGTAGGTGAATGTCATTGTAGTATTTGTAGGGTAATGTCATTGGTGTAGTATTTGTCGGTGAATGTCATTGGTGTCGTATTTGTAGGGGATTGTCATTGGTGTAGTATTTTTAGGTGAATGTCATTGGTGTAGTATTAGTATGGGAATGTCAGTGTAGTATTTGTTGTCATTGTTGTAGTATTTGTAGGGTAATGTCATTGGTGTAGTATTTGTATGGGAATATCATTGTTGTAGTATTTGTAGGTAAATGTCATTGATGTAGTATTTGTAAGTGAATGTTATTGGTGTAGTATATGTAGGGGAATTTCATTGGTGTAGTATTTGTAGGGGAATGACATAGGTGTAGTATTTGTAGGTGAATGTCGTTGGTGTAGTATTTGTAGGTGAATGGTACTGGTGTATATGTAGGGGAATGTCATTGGTGTAATCTTTGTACGTGAATGTCATTGCTGTAGTATTAGTATGGGAATGTCAGTGTAGTATTTGTTGTCATTGTTGTAGTATTTGTAGGTGAATGTTATTGGTGTAGTATTTGTACCTGAATGTCATTGGTGTAGTACTAGTATGGGAATGTCATTGATGTAGGATTTGTAAGTGAATGTTATTGGTGTAGTATATGTACGGGAATGTCATTGGTGTAGTATTAGTATGGGAATGTCAGTGTAGTATTTGTTGTCATTGTTGTACTATTTGTAGGTTAATGTCATTGGTGTAGTATTTGTCGGTGAATGTCATTGGTGTCGTATTTGTAGGGGAATGTCATTAGTGTAGTATTTTTAGGTGAATGTCATTGGTGTAGTATATGTATGGGAATGTCATTGATGTAGGATTTGTAAGTGAATGTTATTGGTGAAGTATATGTAGGTGAATGTCATTGGTGTAGTATTAGTATGGGAATGTCATTGATGTAGTATTTGTAAGTGAATGTTATTGGTGAAGTATATGTAGGTGAATGTCATTGGTGTAGTATATGTAGAGGAATGTCATTGGTGTAGTATTTATAGGTGAATGGCACTGGTGTAGTATTAGTATGAGAATGTCATTGGTGTAGTATATGTATGGGAATGTCATTGATGTAGGATTTGTAAGTGAATGTTATTGGTGTAGTATATGTAGGGGACTGTCATTGGTGTAGTATTTGTAGGGTAATGTCACCGTTGTATTACTAGTAGGTGAATGTCATTGTAGTATTTGTAGGGTAATGTCACCGTTGTATTACTAGTAGGTGAATGTCATTGTAGTATTTGTAGGGTAATGTCATTGGTGTAGTATTTGTCGGTGAATGGCACTGGTGTAGTATTAGTTTGAGAATGTCATTGGTGTAGTATATGTAGAGGAATGTCATTGGTGTAGTATTTGTAGGGTAATGTCACCGTTGTATTACTAGTAGGTGAATGTCATTGTAGTATTTGTAGGGTAATGTCATTGGTGTAGTATTTGTCGGTGAATGGCACTGGTGTAGTATTAGTTTGAGAATGTCATTGGTGAAGTATATGTAGGTGAATGTCATTGGTGTAGAATTTGTAGGTGAATGTCGTTGGTGTAGTATTTGTAGGTGAATGGTACTGGTGTATATGTAGGGGAATGTCATTGGGGTAGTATGTGTAGGGGAATGTCATTGGTGTAGTTGTAGGGGAATGTCATTGGTGTCGTATTTGTAGGGGAATGTCATTAGTGTAGTATTTGTAGGTGAATGGCAATGGTGTAGTATTAGTATGAGAATGTCATTGGTGTAGTATATGTAGTGGTGTAGTATTTGTAGGTGAATGTCATTGGTCTAGTATTAGCATGGGAATGTCATTGGTGTAGTATATGTAGAGGAATGTCATTGGTGTAGTATTTATAGGTGAATGGCACTGGTGTAGTATTAGTATGAGAATGTCATTGGTGTAGTATATGTAGAGGAATGTCATTGGTGTAGTATTTGTCGGTGAATGGCACTGGTGTAGTATTAGTTTGAGAAAGTCATTGGTGAAGTATATGTAGGTCAATGTCATTGGTGTAGTATTTGTATGGGAATATCATTGTTGTAGTATTTGTAGGTGAATGTTATTGGTGTAGTATTTGTACCTGAATGTCATTGGTGTAGTACTAGTATGGGAATGTCATTGATGTAGGATTTGTAAGTGAATGTTATTGGTGTAGTATATGTACGGGAATGTCATTGGTGTAGTATTAGTATGGGAATGTCATTGGTCTAGTATTTGTAGGTGAATGTCATTGGTCTAGTATTAGCATGGGAATGTCATTGGTGTAGTATATAATTGTTGTACTATTTGTAGGTTAATGTCATTGGTGTAGTATATATAGGGGAATGACATTTTTGTAGTATTTGTAGGGGAATGTCATTGTTGTAGTATTTGTATGGGAATATCATTGTTGTAGTATTTGTAGGTAAATGTCATTGGTGTAGTATTTGTCGGTGAATGGCACTGGTGTAGTATTAGTTTGAGAATGTCATTGGTGAAGTATATGTAGGTCAATGTCATTGGTGTAGTATTTGTAGGGGAATGACATAGGTGTAGTATTTGTAGGTGAATGTCATTGTGTAGTATTTGTAGGTGAATGTCATTGGTGCAGTATATGTAGGGGAATGTCATTGTTGTTGTATTTGTAGGGGAATGTCATTGTTGTAGTATTTGTAGGGTAATGTCACCGTTGTATTACTAGTAGGTGAATGTCATTGTAGTATTTGTAGGGTAATGTCACCGTTGTATTACTAGTAGGTGAATGTCATTGTAGTATTTGTAGGGTAATGTCACCGTTGTATTACTAGTAGGTGAATGTCATTGTAGTATTTGTAGGGTAATGTCACCGTTGTATTACTAGTAGGTGAATGTCATTGTAGTATTTGTAGGGTAATGTCACCGTTGTATTACTAGTAGGTGAATGTCATTGTAGTATTTGTAGGGTAATGTCATTGGTGTAGTATATATAGGGGAATAACCTTATTGTAGTATTTGTAGAGGAATGTCATTGTTGTAGTATTTGTATGGGAATATCATTGTTGTAGTATTTGTAGGTAAATGTCATTGATGTAGTATTTGTAAGTGAATGTTATTGGTGTAGTATATGTAGGGGAATTTCATTGGTGTAGTATTTGTAGGTGAATGTCATTGGTGTAGTATTTGTAGGGGAATGTCATTGGTCTAGTATTAGCATGGGAATGTCATTGGTGTAGTATATGTAGGGGAATGTCATTGGTGTAGTATTTGTAGGTGAATGTCATTGGTGTCGTATTTGTAGGGGAATGTCATTGGTGTAGTATTTTTAGGTGAATGTCATTGGTGTAGTATTTGTATGGGAATGTCATTGGTGTAGTATTTGTAGGTAAATGTCATTGTTGTAGTATTTGTAGGTAAATGTCATTGGTGTAGTATTTGTAGGTGAATGTCATTGGTGTGTTATTTGTATGTGAATGTCATTGGTGTAATATTTGTAGGGGAATGTCATTGATGTAGTATTTGTAGGTGAATGTCATTGTTGTAGTATTTGTAGGGTAATTTCATTGGTGTAGTATATATAGGGGAATGACAATGTTGTAGTATTTGTAGGGGAATATCATTGTTGTAGTATTTGTAGGTGAATGTCATTGTTGTAGTATTA
>NW_018404548.1:13476-13706 GCF_002113885.1 Mizuhopecten yessoensis
CCATTGTTGAAGTATTTGTAGGTGAATGTCATTGTTGTAGTATTAGTATGGGAATGTCATTGGTGTAGTATTAGTATGGGAATGTCATTGGTGTAGTATTTGTAGATGAAAGTCATTGGTGTAGTATATGTAGNAGTCATTGGTGTAGTATATGTATGAGAATGTCATTGGTGTAGTATTTGTAGGGGAATATCATTGTTGTAGTATTTGTAGGGGAATGTCATTGGTGT
>NW_018404548.1:19904-20796 GCF_002113885.1 Mizuhopecten yessoensis
CATTTGTGTAGTATTTTTAGGGGAATGTCATTGGTGTAGTATTTGTAGGGGAATGTCATTGATGTAGTATATATAGGGGAATGACATTGTTGTAGTATTTGTAGGGGAATGTCATTGTTGCTGTATTTGTAGGGGAATGTCATTGGTGTAGTATATATAGGGGAATGACATTGTTGTAGTACTTGTAGTGGAATGTCGTTGTTGTAGTATTTGTAGGGTAATGTCATTGGTGAAGTATATATAGGGGAATGACATTGTGGTAGTATTTGTAGGTGAATGTCATTGTTGTAGTATTTGTAGGGGAATGTCATTGTTGCTGTATTTGTAGGGGAATGTCATTGGTGTAGTATATATAGGGGAATGACATTGTTGTAGTATGTAGGGTAATGTCATTGGTGTAGTATTTGTAGGGTAATGTCATTGGTGTAGTGTATATAGGGGAATGATATTGTTATAATATTTGTAGGGGAATGTCATTGTTGTAGTATTTGTAGGTGAATGTTATTGTTGTAGTATTAGTATGGGAATGTCATTGGTGTAGTATATGTAGGGGTATGTCATTGTTGTAGTATTGGTACGTGAATGTCATTGGTTCAGTATTTGTAGGGGAATGTCATTGATGTAGTATATATAGGGGAATGATATTGTTATAATATTTGTAGGGGAATGTCATTCGTGTAGTATTTGTACGTGAATGTTATTGGTGTAGTATTTGTAGGGTAATGTCACTGTTGTAGTACTTGTAGGTGAATGTCATTGTTGTAGTATTGGTACGTGAATGTCATTGGTGTAGTATTTGTACGTGAATGTCATTGTTGTAGTATTTGTACGTGAATGTCATTGGTGCAGTATTTGTAGGGGAATGTCATTGGTGTAGTATTTGTAGGTGAAT
>NW_018404548.1:21792-22729 GCF_002113885.1 Mizuhopecten yessoensis
ACAATGGTGTAGTATTTGTTGTCATTGTTGTAGTATTTGTAGGGTAATGGCATTGGTTTAGTATATGTAGGGGAATGTCATTGTTGAAGTATTTGTAGGTGAATGTCATTATTGTTGTATTTGTAGGTGAATGTCATTGCTGATGTATTTGTAGGTGAATTTCAATGGTGTAGTATCTTTAGGGGAATGTCATTGTTGAATAATTGTAGAGGAATGTCATTGGTGTAGTATATGTAGGGGAATGTCATTATTGTTGTATTTGTAGGTGAATGTCATTGCTGAAGTATTTGTAGGAGAATGTGATTGGTGTAGTATTTGCAGGAAAATGTCATTGTTGTAGTATTTTTAGTGGAATGTCATTGTTGTTGTATTTGTAGGTGAACTGCACTGGTGTAGTATTTGTGCGTGAATGTCATTGGTGTAGTATTTGCAGGAAAATGTCATTGTTGTAGTTTTTGTTGTGGAATGTTATTATTGTAGTATTTGTAGGAGGATGTCATTGGTGTAGGATTTGTAGGGTAATGTCACTGTTGTAGTACTTGTAGGTGAATGGCATTGTTGTAGTATTTGTAGGTGAATGTCATTGGTGTAGTATTTGTACGTGAATGTCATTGCTGTAGTATTTGTAGGAGAATGTCATTGGTGTAGTATTTGTAGGTGAATTGCACTGGTGTAGTATTTGTTGTCATTGTTGTAGTATTTGTAGGGTAATGGCATTGGTGTAATATATGTATTGGAATGTCATTGTTGAAGCATTTGTAGGTGAATGTCATTGATGTAGTGTGTGTAGGGGTATGTCATTGTTGAAGTATTTGTAGGTGAATGTCATTGGTGTAGTATATGTAAGGGAATGTCATTGTTGTAGTATTTGTAGGGGAATGTCATTGGTGTTGTATTTGTACGTGAATGTCATTGGTGTAGTATTTGTAGGGTAATG
>NW_018404548.1:23626-24503 GCF_002113885.1 Mizuhopecten yessoensis
GGTAATATTTGTAGGGGGATATCAATATCCTAAGGATGATATCTCTATTACATCCAAATCAGGTTAATGGATATTTCCATTTAGAGTGGTAAAAGGGACATAAACTATGAACGTCATTCCATTGTGGAGTGACTTAGTCCGTGTGGTTTTGTGTTGACGCTTTCACCACCTGATAGAATTAAATATAAGTTATATTGGATTAAAATCCAGGAAACATTCTGCGGATTCTGGTCTCGGAGGCGCGGGGTATCGTACGTATATTGTGTACTTACAGACGCTAACATTGACACGTTATTAATTATAGAGGGATTCGTGTTACTGATAATCCCTAATCAACCAGGTCCCAGTGTCATCTTAGATGTATTCAGACTGTCATTCATATAAAGGCCCCCCGATCATCGATTGTTCCTTACCAGGCCCCCGTTGTATATAGAAACTAACATTCATATAATTAGCTTCAGGTCTCCATGTGTCCCTCTCTATTTATGAAGAATGTTCCTAATTATCAGCTTTACCGACGTCATACTTCATACACCTTGTCTGTAATCAACGTCATTCTATGTCGATGAATATATTATAACTTCGAGTCTTACAGTAGCAGTTTAATATAACACAATATCATGGTATTATCTACACAGAAAAACATATATATATTGTACTTTAACATTCGGGTACACCTATAGTAAAGTGTAGTCTTGCTATTCCGAATTATCTGGAGAGAATGGAGCTAAATATAGATAATAATTTGGTTAATTTATTGACACGAGGCTCATTCAATCATTTCCTGAATGTTTAATTCTCTTCCATCAACTCTAAATCCTTGAATTGCTGCAGTAGCTTATATTCTAAATCCTTATATATGTAGCTGTAGTAGCTT
>NW_018404548.1:27813-27983 GCF_002113885.1 Mizuhopecten yessoensis
CATATATGTAGCTGTAATAGCTTATATTCTAAATCCTTGTATATGTAGCTGTAGTAGCTTATATTCTAAATCCTTGTATATGTAGTTGTAGTAGCTTATATTCTAAATCCTTGTACATGTAGTTTTAGTAGCTAATATTCTAAATCCTTGTTTATGTAGCTGTAGCAGCT
>NW_018404548.1:32748-41632 GCF_002113885.1 Mizuhopecten yessoensis
GGTATATGTAGCTGTAGTTGCTTATATTCTAAATCCTTGTTTATGTAGCTGTAGCAGCAAATATTCTAAATCCTTGTATATGTAGCTGTAGTAGCTATATTTTAAATCCTTGTATATGTAGCTGTAGTAGCTAATATTTTAAATCCTTGTTTATGTAGCTGTAGTAGCTACTGTTCTAAATCTTTGTATATGTAGCTGTAGTAGCTAATATTCTAAATCCTTGTATATGTAGCTGTAGTAGCTTATATTTTAAATCCTTGTTTATGTAGCTGTAGTAGCTACTGTTCTAAATCTTTGTATATGTAGCTGTAGTAGCTAATATTCTAAATCCTTGTATATGTAGCTGTAGTAGTTAATATTCTAATTCCTAATATATGTTCTTGAAGCCAAAGGTTGTTTTGAATCATTGTATACATATGTATGTTGTAGTTATCAAACATATACTATAAATCTATAGGTAGCTGTAACAAAGGTTAAGTAGTATAGACAGCTGATGTAACAAACATGGTATATACATGTATGTACTCCGAATACTTTTAAATGTAGTTACAACCATATACTAGCTTGAATATCTGTGTATGTATTTGTAAACAGTAATTATATTTCACCCAATGTACAATACCTACACAATTATGTAATATCTCTTCATATATATAGGTTTTTATATTGATTTCGCTAAAGAACATATACTCTTGTTTACCAAATGTGATCATATTTGTAACTAACCGAAGAAAAAGTCTGATTATTTTTATCACAAATCTTTCTATTTTAATTAAAAGACGAAGACTATCGTACAATTTAGACATTTTTTATTCATAAAACATTCTTTTTATATGAACAACAAAAATGAAAAGATTTCTACAAGCAAATCTTCATTTCATCATTCATATTGCTATATAATTATATATATTAGTATCTTACACTTGAAATAACTACATGATTTCTCTACTGTCTGTACATACTATAACACAATATTCTTGTAGCATTTTCACAAGTCAAATTGGTTGAATAGTTTATTCGAGTCTACAAAATAAATGGATCTAAACTTCTGGCCCTATTTAAACAACACAAGCATGTCATCTAATAATATAGATAAGTACAGGTCTGAATGGAGTACGGGATCGTTCCATCCATGGTAGTTAAGCCCTGTGATTCCTTCTGTACCCTACATTGGCTGGATCTCCTCTCGATGTACCCACCTTCCCTGTCTGACTATGGCTAAACAAAACCTACCAGGCCCAGTATAATCCCTCCTATATCATTTGGTAGTGATAGTGTGGTCTTTTATCTCATACTTTGTTTCCAATATCGTATAGCTTCAGAAAGGACAGGTTATCTCTTCCCTTTGATCTTATAAAAGAGATATTCACTTTTATCGTATCATTTGAAATGTTTAAATATTGTATTTCTGTACCTATCAATGGTTTACCATGTAAATATGATAATAATGTGTGAGAATTTTACAGGCTGATCAAATGGTGGGATTTATGACAAACATAATCACTTCACTATTAACAGATTTCAATTTCTTTGCAATCTCCTCACCCTATACCTTTACCATACCAACAAAGGGGGCATCCTTTTGGACCGATTTTGGCTTGTTAACATACAATGCAAGGGCTTCTAATAATAGGGATAAGTATTTTTTGCAATGGTCCAGTTTTCTGATACCATTTCCTTGAAGCTGAATAATACCATAATTACTGTGTGCCTGTGGATGCTGAGGTAATGGTGTAACAATAGCTGTACCAGCCGGGCAGAACTGTCTGTGACTCACAGTTACCAACGTATCTCCAATCATTCAAACATTGGCAGCTATCCAGTCCTACGCCTGAAATGTCCACCTGGAGATAAAGGCTACACGTGTGATAATAAACATCCACCAAGTATCGTTAATGTCCAATAAAAATATACCGCTCAGGAATGATTGTTCTTGACCATAAACTCATATAGAAACCAACCAATTACAACCTAATGTAAAACACTGCTGTTTATTAAACGGACTATAACATCAGAAATATATCTTTGTAGAATTGTCAATTGTCATTGTATTGTTTATAACCCTCCATTGCAATTACACCAGATATTTATTTTTCCCAAGAAAATCAATTCACTGTTCTGCAAAACATCAGCAACATTTGTAATCATGCAACTTTCAACTTGGATAAAATGATGAGGAAATGGTGAGAGAAAGATGCTAATGAGAAAATGATACGCCTCAAATAACTGACCCATCCTTTGGTTCACTTTGTACAAATTTGTGTACCTATTGGCAAAGATAAAGTTTTATAACATTTTCTCTGATAAGGTATTCAATTGCCTTTCATCAATTTGCAGCCCTTTAAAGATAAGAAAAGACTTATGACCTAGGTCCTAATAAGATATACACTTCCAATATATACCTGGACGAGTGCATGTCTACAACTCCATCAATACCTGTACAGTTTACATAGTATACAGTAGGTAAATATATGTATCATACAAATTCACAAAAATAGTTCTTATTTTCACTCTAGCATTCTTTAATAAACAATTTCTAAATGGTGCAAAAGAATTCAAGTTAACAGACAATTAACTACATGGTAAGACGGAATTTGAGTTAAAAAGTCCAGAACTTGAGTTAATATTGATGTTTGTTATTTGATAACTGTTGATTTATAGGGTAGGTTCTGGGATTCTAGATGATAATTATGTATTGTGTACCAGAAGACCTACACTATAGGGTGTGTAAAGCAGTCACCGGCCAGCCAGTTGTAGCCACACAAGTTATTACACAGAATCAGCAGTAGAACGACAAGCAAGTTAGTCAATATTTCATCTAATGGATGTCATCAAATACACAGAAACAACTGTCATTGGGAAATAAATATTTGGAGTTGTTGTTCACTGTAACTATTACAGCTGACAGACAACAGTATAACTCTATCCTATAAACATAAACAATCCTAAAGAAATATATGTGGTACAGAGGACAAGCACACACAGCTTCCGCAGCATCTTAACTTCTAGCAAAAACAAAGAGGTAACAGTCCCGAGTAGTGTTACAATGTATAAACATTGTATCAATAATGTATAAACATTGTATCAATAATGTATATGTTGCATCAAGNAAAAAACATTGTATCAATAATGTATAAACATTGTATCAATAATGTATAAACATTGTATCAATAATGTATATGTTGCATCAAGACTTGTGTCTGATTCATATACCCAATAATGGTTGTTTGTTGTTGTGATAGAATTATATCTAGATTGTATTAGTGTAAATCAATACTATATTTATGTTATATTGATCTTTGGTGTATCAGGGTGTCTACATATTGTACCTTCTTTTTATTGCTGCACACTACATTTCAATGTATCTACATGTATCTGAAACATTATATAGATAACGTATCTATATGTACCAAATAGAAAGATGTATTTGAAACCAGTATTTGAACCCAGGACATCCAAACTCTGGACCAGCGCTCTGACCAAATCAACTATCTGGTCAAGATGCCCTGACTAATCCAGTTCCAAAACATTCCTTCCTCCTTCAACAAAGTATTTGACCCATAAATATATCTATACATTATACTTTATATGTAATTGATATATCTGACAATACAATGTATCGACATGGATTTAATTTTGTTTCGTTTGTGTATTTTATCTTTTTATATATATAACTAGTGTATCGACATGGTTTTAATATTTTATCCCTTCTGTATCAACATGGTTTTAATATTGTATCCCTTCTGTATCAACATGGTTTTATATCCTATCACTAATTTATTAACATGGTTTTAACATCTTTTCTCTGCCATGTCAACATTGTTTCAATACTGTTATAGTAATGTATCAACATTAAATATCCATGTACATGTATTTATATTCAATAAATGATTTTGAGATCAGCAGTCTCCAGTGGCAAGAGTGTATATATTGTGGCCTCCAGATTATAACTGTTTAACTGAAACATACACATTGCTCTAACGAAAGCAAAATACGTCTGTTACTGCGAAACTGTTACTGAGAGAACAGAAGCTATCATTAGGTTAGTAGACAATGATGAGCAGTGTTTTCCTCTCCGACATAATATCCTCACGTCATCACAAACACAAGTCTTAATAATGGCAGCACAAGTATGGTACTAACACAAGGGACACTACCTGATTCCTACTCCTCAGTTCCAGGACATTTCTATAGAAGCTAAAACCATTTACATCAGTTCTTTAAACTGTTATGAAATATTGATCAGATTTCTTTTACTGATTTGAACCTGATTTCTACCATAAATTCACGTTTTTGGTGTATCATCAAAGATAAAACTGAGATGTGGAGTCTGTAACATGCGACGGCTATCAGGTCCCTGCCTGCTTGTCTACTTTCTGTCCACAGTCCAATCTGGTATTTTCAATTCTGATTAGGTTTTTGTTGATGTCAGAACACACATATATTTGGCTAGTTCACACAGACAATGACACAAAACTGTTGTATTGCGACACATTTCGCTTGAGGAGGTCTGAACATGGCCCTAGTACACGCTCAAATCGAGTGCGGTCAAGCTTGACACACTTAAGCTTACCTCGCGCCACCACAGTGGCTGCGCGAGGTCGATCCAGCAGCAAAGCAATCTCACCTGTGGACAAAGAAAAACACAGTTAGAATTGGTATTCATAAAGACTATAAAACAGAGTTACATTATGTAGCTACAGCTAAATTAAGGTATAGTTTTCGATTTTGGTCAGGTTGTGAGATGATAACTCCAGTTTGTAGAAACACTAGTTCTTGAGTGAAGGACAGTGTAGTGCTATTTTATAAAGTGATCCATGGTTCATAATGCTATTATATTAATAAATTGATCCTTACTTGAAAATATGTGGTTCTGTTAAATCACTTGTGAATATTGTTCATATTTTTTATCTTTTTAAAAAACTCCCATTGTGAAATATACCATTCAATTGTAAGAAGTCCTACTTAATCTCAGATGTAGTAGATGATAGGAAATGTCTAAAGGAAGGATGCTCTTAAATATACATTTGTTTAGCCTTTTAGTATAATACATCAGACCTATGAATATATAGATTATGTTTATTTATATCATCATGATAACAAGTGTACATGAAAATTATATGAAATGATGTGTAGATCAATGTTATCACTAAACAAGGTTACCGCAAGCGGTATATAATACGCCCGTCACACATTGAATGAGCAGTTGTTTGTATGATTGAAATATATGAAGTATTTGTGAGTAATTGATATTAAAAGAGAAATCATTCAACATAACTGGTAGATCAATGAGTGCAATACAACATCATGGAACGCATGCATCGCATTAATGAAACCAAGGGTAATAACTCCAGTAATTACGGTTGGATAATGGCGGTTATCAAACTTGTCCGTGGTTTCATGGTAATTAACCTTGTTGTGAAGTTTGAAGTTAATCCGTTAATAATTACTCGAGATATCGAGCGGACACTGTTTCGGCAAGTCGGCCTGCCCGCCCGCCCACGTGATAACATAATACGTCCCCGTCTTCGATATATAAAAAGATATTGAAATAATAAAAAAAATAAAAAATAAAATGAGATCCTCATACCGAAATAGTCTGACTGTGCCAGCCTGCCAACTTCTACCGCCTCCTCATTCTCCGCTCTCCGCTGAAGTACAGCTGCTTGGCCCTGAAAAAGAAACACAATACTATATTAAACCAAATTCTGCAGCAGCATTCCCAAAAAGCAACACAAAACAAAATTTGTGAATGAGAGAAAAAAAAAATAAACTTCTAAAAATCGAAAAAATACTCCATTAAACTTGATTCTCGTAAAGTTACAGAGACCATGAAAAACAAAATAATCATTGTATTTAAAGTTAATATACTAGTAGTACGAAGAGTGATGCATGGTTTTTATGTTTTCAAATATTTGTCACTTTTCTATTTTTTTAATTGGATATATAAGCTTCATGAATGAGTTACCATTTTTATACCACATTACACCAAATAATCATGTTTACACCCACATTACACCGAATAATCATGTTTACACCAACATTACACCAAATAATCATGTTTACACCACATTACACCAAATAATCATGTTTACACCCACTTTACACCAAATAATCATGTTTACACGCACATTACACCAAAGAATATGTTTACACACAATACAACAAATAATCATGTTTACACCCACTTTACACCAAATAATCATGTTTACACCCACATTACACCAAATAATCATGTTTACACCACATTACACCAAATAATCATGTTTACACCCACTTTACACCAAATAATCATGTTTACACGCACATTACACCAAAGAATATGTTTACACACAATACAACAAATAATCATGTTTACACCCACTTTACACCAAATAATCATGTTTACACCCACATTACACCAAATAGTCATGTTTACACCACATTACACCAAATAATCATGTTTACACCCACTTTACACCAAATAATCATGTTTACACCCACATTACACCAAATAATCATGTTTACACCCACATTACACCAAATAATCATGTTTACACCCACATTACACCAAATAATCATGTTTACACCCACATTACACCAAATAATCATGTTTACACCCACATTACACCAAATAATCATGTTTACACCCACATTACACCAAATAATCATGTTTACACCCACATTACACCAAATAATCATGTTTACACCCACATTACACCAAATAATCATGTTTACACCCACATTACACCAAATAATCATGTTTACACCCACATTACACCAAATAATCATGTTTACACCCACATTACACCAAATAATCATGTTTACACCCACATTACACCAAATAATCATGTTTACACCCACATTACACCAAATAATCATGTTTACACCCACATTACACCAAATAATCATGTTTACACCCACATTACACCAAATAATCATGTTTACACCCACATTACACCAAATAATCATGTTTACACCCACATTACACCAAATAGTCATGTTTACACCACATTACACCAAAGAATCATGTTTACACCCACATTACACCAAATAATCATGTTTACCCCCATTTTACACCAAATAATCATGTTTACACCCACATTACACCAAAGAATCATGTTTACACCACATTACACCAAATAATCATGTTTACACCCACATTACACCAAATAAATATGTTTACACCACATTACACCAAAGAATCATGTTTACACCCACATTACACCAAATAATCATGTTTACACCCATATTACACCAAATAATCATGTTTACACCCACATTACACCAAAGAATCATGTTTACACCTACATTGAAACATGGAATTATGTTTACACCTGCATAAAAGCCCAGAAAGTTTCTAAATTCTAAAGTGTTATGTAAGTATGAACATGTTTCTAGGTTGTTTCGTGGGAGTAAATATGTTTCTAGGGTATTATATGGAGATACTCCAGGTGCCATTGGGGATATATTAATTTTAGTAGTTATGTGAAAAATTACTTGTAAGGACAGACTGAATTTACATAGGAACTATCTGAGTAAGTAAAATGCAGGTCTACTGTCACCAGTATAACAGTATTTAGTACATTCCTACCACATATAATTACTGTGTTCCCTCTACACTGTACAGAACCTGTACTTTGACATTTACAATACTGACTGGATTAAAGGATTCCTGACAATTATTTAATTTGGAGAATGATGGTTCCCAACACTTTTTGACTTTTCCTGAAGAAACACAAATGCATGACACAGCACAAGGGAGAGAACTCCTGTGACTGAGTACAGGGGAGAGAACTCCTGTGACTGAGTACAGGGGAAGAAACTGTGGCAGCTCACCTCTGTGATGATGAAGAAGTCTTCACCAGGTTCTCCCTGTCTCACTATTTCCTGGCCATCCTCGAACTCCACGGGCTCCAGTGAGTCTGCTACCGTCAGGCGCTCCCATTTGTCTAGATTTTCTGGTAACAAAAAAATGAGGCTGATAAAAATGTTTCCTGAAAAAACAGGCCAGTTATGTTAAGTTAGTTGATGGATACATGCAAGTCAGTTAAATATGCCAACACACAAGGAAATGTTTCATGAAAGGTAACATATCTAGTTATGAGATATCAAACTTCCATCAGCATGGTGTAGAATTTTGTGTCAGAATTGTGGCTACACCAAGGTTATAGCCCAAGGTTCCACACCTAAGGATGGAATTTCTATCTCAAATTTAACAAGAGGCCCAAGAGGGCCTGTATCGCTCACCTGAATATTTAAGCAGTCATAGCAAAATATTCTCATTGAATATTATATTGCACTATCAATATTTCCCGCGCAAACTTTGTTGGCTCCATCTGTTGAAACTACCAGCAAAATATTATTATAAGATTCTATGCTTTTTGATTCTTCTTCAGAAGTTGCTTGACATATTTTTCCGTGATCTTGTAAGTAGGTCAATGTCATTTTCCTTCTCAAATTGGTTAGCTCTATTCCAAAAAGCTACCAGGCAAATCTTATGAATCCATTCCTTTTAGTTCTCAAGAACAAATCCATACAAATGTTGTTGACCTCTGTGACCTCTAAAGTAGGTTGAGGTCATTTTCATTCGCAAACTTTGGTGAGCTCTATCCCAGGAAGTCACCAGTCAAATATTACAATTTTATGCCTTTTAATTCTTCAGTAGAAGCTGTTTGAACTGTTTGACATATTTGAACGCTGTGACCTTGAAAGTAGGTCAAGGTCATTTTCATTCACAAACTTTGTTTGGCTCTTTCCCAGGAAGCCACCTGCCAAATATTAAGATTTTATAACTACCAGTTCTTCAGAAGAAGTCGTTTAAAGTGTTTGACATATCTGCCTCATGTGACCTTAAAAGAAGGTCAAGGTCATTTTCATTCTCAAACTTTGTTCGGCTCTATCC
>NW_018404548.1:44373-46486 GCF_002113885.1 Mizuhopecten yessoensis
TATACCTTTCAGTTCTTCAGAAGAAGTCGTTTGAAGTGTTTGACACATTTGACCCCTGTAACCTTGAAAGTAGGTCAAGGTAATTTTCATTCTCAAACTTTGTTGGGCTCCATCCCAGGAAGCCATCAGCCAAATATGAAGATTCTATACCTTTTAATTCTTCAGAAGAAGTCGTTTGAAGTTTTTGACATATTTGACCCCTGTGACCTTGAAAGTAGGTCAAACTAATTTTCATTCTCAAACTTTATTGGGCTCTATCCCAGGACGCCACCAGCCAAATATAAAGATCATATACCTTTCAGTTCTTCAGAAGAAGTCGTTTAAAGTGTTTGCACATTTGACCCCTGTGACCTTGAAAGTAGGTCAAGGTCATTTTCATTCTCAAACTTTGTTGGGCTCTATCCCAGGAAGCCATCAGCCCAATATGAAGATTCTATACCTTTTAGTTCTTCAGAAGAAGTCGTTTGAAGTTTTTGACATATTTGACCCCTGTGACCTTGAAAACAAGGTCATTTTCGTTCTCAAGCTTTGTAGGGCTCCTACCAACGAAGCTTTCCGCCAAATATCACGACTCTAGGCCTGTCCGTTCTTCAGAAGAAGTTGTTTAAAGGAAAAATTGACAGACGGACAGACGGACGGACGACGGACGCCGCACCATGACATAAGCTCACTTGCCCTTCGGGCAGGTGAGCTAATAAAACTCCATCACTGATTGGTTCTGTAGAAATCGTTTGAACAAATTGTCAATTGAAAGTGGACAGACAGATGGACGATGGATGCTGCGTTATGACATCAGCTAACCTCCGACCTTCAGGCCAGGTGGGCTTAACACAATTGTTCAGTAAACTGTGCAATTTCTCTCACAATATTTGGTGTATGACAGATATGTCCATGTAAAGCAGTAGTTTGAAATCATAGTCATGAAAACTCTATTTTGATAGTTTGGAATTAAAGGTAAATCATCACAAATAAAGCCAAATGCAGGTAGGTAATTCATATCCATAACATACATATACAAACAGCCTTAAAGAATATCTACAATACTGTGAAAGCGTTAGATTCCATTTTTAATGTATCATTTGCACATTGGGCATCATTTCACATCACATTGTTTGTTTCGATGACTGAATTGGGATTATTTCCAATCATATGGTCACTAACACAAAGTTAGAAAGTAAACCTAAAACATAACCATACTGGAACTTATCTGTGATAAACAGATATATCAACATTTCAGTTGTTTTTTAATATTATTTTGTTTAGATATAAATTAAAATAATCTTCATATTTACAGCCCAAAAAATTACAAACAAAATTAAGAATTTCCAAATATACCTTCCATATGATATTGTCTATAAACCAGAAAATGGTGGACATGCAGTTTCTCCCAAATAAAAATTGAAAAGCTTGCACATTGCAATATCCATTCAAAATATAAAACATTAAAATAGAGAAATTTGTCAAAACATATTAAACACATAAACATACAAAACACAAGATATTTGTTTCAACAAAAATTACACATGCTAACTGTGTTAACACACCTGAATACATTACCAACATTATACATGATAACTGTGTTAACACACCTGAATACATCNTAGCTAAGGACCAAGGGGAACCTACATATAAAATGTGAGAAAGATACCTCTGGTACTTCTTGAGAAATAGCGATAACAAACTTTCAATATCAAAATCCAAGATGGCTGCCTGTCGGCCATGTTGTTTATCCGATCAGTCTCAAAAGTTGCCCTGCACAGCTNTTTGAGAAAGATCCCTCTAGTACTTCTTGAGAAAAAGCGATAACAAACTTTCACTATCAAAATCCAAGATGGCTGCCTGTCGGCCATGTTGTTTATCCGATCAGTCTCAAAAGCTCCCCTGCACAGCTAAGGACCAAGGGGAACCTGCATACAAAATTTGAGAAAGATCCCTCGGGTACTTCCCGAGAAATACTGATAACAAGAATTGTTGACGGACGGACGACGACGGACGACGGACGACGGACAGACCACGGACCACGGACGCAGGGTGATTTGAATAGTTCACCATCAGATGATGGTGGGCTAAAAATAAAGTTTCTATACCTTTCAGTTCTTCAGAAGAAGTCATT
>NW_018404548.1:48096-52712 GCF_002113885.1 Mizuhopecten yessoensis
GTCACCAACATTACACATGATAACTGTGTTAACACACCTGAATACTTCACCAACATTTAAACATGATAACTGTGTTAACACACCTGTATATTTTCCAACATTATACACGATAACTGTGTTAACACACCTGTATACATCACCAACATTATACATGATAACTGCGTTAACACACCTGTATACATTACCAACATTATACATGATAACTGTGTTAACACACCTGTATACATCACCAACATTATACATGATAACTGTGTTAACACACCTGTATACATTACCAGCATTATACACGATAACTGTGTTAACACACCTGTATACATCACCAACATTATACATGATAACTGTGTTAACACACCTGAATACATCACCAACATTATACATGATAACTGTGTTAACACACCTGNATGATAACTGTGTTAACACACCTGTATACATCACAAACATTACACATGATAACTGTGTTGACACACCTGAATACATTATCAACATAACACCACATAGCGTGTCGACACACCTGAATACATCACCAACAGTACACCACATAGCATGTCGGCACACCTGAATACATCACCAACATAACACCACATAGCATGTCGACACACCTGAATACATCACCAACATTACACCACATAGCGTGTCGACACACCTGAATACATCACCAACATAACACCACATAATGTGTCGACAGACCTGAATACATCACCAACATAACACCACATAATGTGTCGACACACCTGAATACATCACCAACATAACACCACATAGCGTGTCGACACAACTCAGTACATCACCAACATTACACCACATAACGTGTCGACACACCTGAATACATCACCAACATAACACCACATAGCGTGTCAACACACCTGAATACATCACCAACATAACACCACATAGCGTGTCGACACACCTGAATACATCACCAACATTACACCACATAACGTGTCGACACAATGTTAAATGAACATGTGTTTTTGCATCACCTGATGCTACCATCACAGCCTGGAAAAACAGCATTCGATGAGACGTGTGTTTAATTGGCTGTAAAGGTCTGGGATGATGAAGCTTATGTCTGTGGCGCTAATGAGGCTATGTATGACCCAGCATTACCAGGATAACATGGCTACAGACACTTTACAACAAATGTATTGATTTAAATTTGTTTTACAATTGGAAGATTTCATGTGCGATACAAAAACAGCTTTTACTCTTTCTCTAAAATCATATCATTAGCGATCTGCAGACATATCACATCAAGATTTCTCAGAGGGTCTTTCCGGCCTTTCCGTATCGGTCCTCTCAGCAATCTTGTGTGGTCTCAATCACGGATGATGGATGTAAACTCTTTGCCAGCTGACAAATTCACTGATCAAAGGAATTTTTTCACCTGTTTCGGCATGGCCCCAGCAATGCACACACTAGGACCGAGCTTTTAGAGATAATTGACAACTAAAAATAAACATCAGATAAAGGGCTCACAAAAGGAGAAGCTCTTGAAACTAGATTGTGTTTTTTGTTCTAGGTGGTCAAATAATGGGAGGTACAGAGGAAATAGCTAATCAAAGTAAACAAGAGGCCCAATGGGCCTGCATCGCCCACCTGGTATTAATCTCACACTTGTAATCTTAAAAGTGGACTAAAATACAGCTACAGGCAGAATATCAGTGTTTGATTCATAAGAACCTATTAAAAGATTTGAACATATGATGCCTGTGACCTTGAATGTCGAACAAGGACATCAGGTTGAAAGTGGATCAAGGTCATTCATTTGAACAGACTTGGTAGTCCTTCATCCCAGCATGCTACAGGCCTAATTTCAGTACCCTGGGCCTTTTGGTTATTGAGAAGAAGTTGTTTGCAGATTTTAAGACATTTGACCCCTTTGACCTTGCAAGTTGATCAAGGTCATACATTTTAACAAACTTGGTAACCCTTCATCCCAGCATGCTACAGGACTAATATCAGTACCCTGGGCCTTTCAGTTATTGAGAAGAAATTGTTTGAAGATTTCAACATATTTGACCCCTGTGACCTTGAAAATTGGTCAAGATCATTCATTTTAACAAACTTGGTAGCCCTTCATCCCAGCATGCTACAGGCCTAATTTCAGTACCCTGTGCCTCTTGGTTATTGAGAAGAAGTTGTTGAAGATTTTAAACCATCTGACCCCAGTGACCTTGAAGGTGGGTCAAGGCCATTCATTTGAACAAACTTGGTAGCCCTTCATCCCAGCATGCTACAGGCCTAATCTCAGTACCCTGGGCCTTTCAGTTATTGAGAAGAAATTGTTTGAAGATTTCAACATATTTGACCCCTGTGACCTTGAAAGTGGGTTAAGGTCATTTATTTGAACAAACTTTGTAGCCCTTTATCCCAGCATGCTACAGGCCTAATATCAGTACCCTGGGCCTTTTGGTTATTGAGAAGAAGTTGTTTAAAGTAAAATGTTGACGCAGGACAGACGGACGACGGACGCCGCACCATGGCATAAGCTCACTTGCCCTTCGGGCAGGTGAGCTAAAAATGGAAGCCAAACAGTAGCAGAAGGTGGTGAAATTAAGTTCCGGTTTTTAGTTCCTCCTGGCTAGAGATACAATACTATCCGTAAAGGACATGCCAACCATGGGTTGTATCCCTTCAGTGCTTTACTTCCATTTAGCTGTATAATGTTTATGAGCAAGTATTTTTTGTACTAATTCTCTTTTATTTCAAAAACGTTGGACACAGAAGAATTTTAATCACACCTGCATTGTTCCATGTCACAAGACTCAGTAACCTCATTTTGCACCTCAGGCAGTTTTTGTTTGTTTTTCTACCTTTGTTCAGTTGACATCATCCCTTATTGCGATCTAGATGGTGTAGTCTATGTCATCCTATTGCCTTAGAAATATGTATGTTAAATAAGATTTGACACTTATACTGCTCACCAAAATTGTAGTCTTTCAACTGAACATCTAACAAAGTATGTCAAATGCTAACAGCAGCACTGAGTAGAGGAACACTATACTCCTGCCATATATTGATGAAAAGGAAATACCTGTTACCAGCTGCTATAAGGTTGCTACGCCCTAATATTTCACTGCAAGGTTTCAACAACAACACTACAAGTGGAACTTCCATGAATCTTTAGAGGTTCTTTTTGTTCAAACAAAGTGCAAAATGACAAAACTAGAATCCTTTTGAGGCAATCTTGCAACAAATTGTATCAAAATGTTGAAGTCCCCTTTAGACCTGAGAAAGGTCTAAAGGGGACTGAATAGTTCTGTGGTAAAAAGGTATAAAGGGGATTGAATAGTTCTGTGGTATAGGGGTCCGAAGGGGACTGAATAGTTCTGTGGTATAGAGGTCCAAAGGGGACTGAATAGTTCTGTGGTATAGGGGTCCAAAGGGGACTGAATAGTTCTGTGGTATAGGGGTCCAAAGGGGATTGTGAATAGTTCTGTGGTATAGAGGTCCAAAGGGGATTGAATAGTTCTGTGGTATAGGGGTCCAAAGGGGATTGAATAGTTCTGTGGTATAGGGGTCCAAAGGGGATTGAATAGTTCTGTGGTATAGAGGTCCAAAGGGGAGTGAATAGTTCTGTGGTAAAAAGGTATAAAGGGGATTGAATAGTTCTGTGGTATAGGGGTCCGAAGGGGATTGAATAGTTCTGTGATATAAGAGGTCCAAAGGGGTTTGAATAGTTCTGTGGTATAGGGGTCCAAAGGGGATTGAATAGTTCTGTGGTATAGAGGTCCAAAGGGGATTGAATAGTTCTGTGGTATAGGGGTCCAAAGGGGATTGAATAGTTCTGTGGTATAGGGGTCCAAAGGGGATTGAATAGTTCTGTGGTATAGGGGTCCAAAGGGGATTGAATAGTTCTGTGGTATAGGGGTCCAAAGGGGATTGAATAGTTCTGTGGTATAGGGGTCCAAAGGGGATTGAATAGTTCTGTGGTATAGAGGTCCAAAGGGGACTGAATAGTTCTGTGGTATAGAGGTATAAAGGGGATTGAATAGTTCTGTGGTATAGAGGTCCAAAGAGGACTGAATAGTGCTTTGGTATAGAGGTACAAAGGGGATTGAATAGTTCTGTGGTATAGAGGTATAAAGGGGATTGAATAGTTCTGTGGTATAGAGGTCCAAAGAGGACTGAATAGTGCTTTGGTATAGAGGTATAAAGGGGATTGAATAGTTCTGTGGTATAGAGGTATAAAGGGGATTGAATAGTTCTGTGGTATAGAGGTCCAAAGAGGACTGAATAGTGCGTTGGTATAGAGGTCCAAAGGGGACTGAAAAGTATTAATATATAGTGTTTTTGATCATGTTATAGCATAGAGCTGATCACTGTTATCAACAAATGATCAATGTCACATGAATCACTGGAGAGGACACATTAGTTGTGTTTATGGGTAGAAATAACATGTCTGGTTGGAGTGAAGATTTGTATAGTTGCACTAGTATGTTTTGAATTATTCATAATTTTGTTGTTAATAATTGATGTTTCAGAATTCAACATGAATTATTCGTGACTTTGTCCTCTGTTTTCCAATCACTAACAAGTTTAACATTACAAGATCCCAAGAAGTAATCAGGAATCTCCTGATGTACACACTGGATACACATCAAACTGTACCTATA
>NW_018404548.1:54440-54531 GCF_002113885.1 Mizuhopecten yessoensis
AAAAACACCTACAGACAGAAATCTCCCGCATACACACTGGATACATATCAAACTGTACCTATACATACCATCTAGTCAATGTTTCTGTAAT
>NW_018404548.1:55837-55989 GCF_002113885.1 Mizuhopecten yessoensis
TCCGCATACACACTGGATACACATCAAACTGTACCTATACATAGAATCTAGTCAATGTTTCTGTAATGCTCAAACACCTACAGACAGAAATCTCCTGATGTACACAATGGATACACATCAAACTGTACTTATACATACCATCTAGTCAATGT
>NW_018404548.1:62874-102372 GCF_002113885.1 Mizuhopecten yessoensis
AAAGATTTGTGGGACATTTTTACTTGATTACTCTGGAAAGCTGAATTTATCTTGGATGTGTTAAAATGGGGAAACATATTTTGCAGACAGGAATAAGGCAAGGTGCTTTTATTTTTGTCTAAGGCAAGGTGCTTTTATTGTTGTCTAAGGCAAGGTGCTTTTATTTTTGGCTAACTGTTTACAAAAATAGTTTATACAGATTACCTCCCTTCACCCATATTTTAAATCATTTCATCAGTTCCAAAAATGCTAAAAGAAAAAAGAAGGTCCATAATTGTAGCATCCCCATTTTATGGTTTACACATTTCAACAAATATTATGGTTCTTATTATACACACCAATTACCAAAAATTGTTTCAAAAACTGTACAAACAGTTGCAGTTAAAAAGTTGAAATGTGGCGGTTGATTCATAAAGGGTCATTACTGCGATACAAAACAAATACGGCATTTCCATTTTATGATATGTGCATCTTCATACGATACTCATTACACATAGCAAATCTCAAAAGATTCCATCAAAAACCTGAGGGACAGACAGACAGACAGACATGATAAAATAATAAGTGCCGCTTTTAGCAGGCATATGAAAATCAACAACACACAATTGTGAGATATTTCCTCTAAAGCATATTAGTTATCTGCAATTTAGTACAAACTCTGATGAACAAAAAAGGCAAATTTAATCAATTTTCAAGAGTAAGTAAAATTTGATACAAGACTTACCTAAAATAGAGACTTTGCTGAGAAATTCATCATACATCTTCCTCTTCCTTATTGTGCTTCCCTGTGAACACAAACATCTTCTTGGTTAATAATATAGAACTGCAGCCAGTACTTATATACCTTAGGGAGATATCCTATATATTAGTACAAAAAGGAATACTCATCACCTGAGAATGTTTCCTGTCCAGACTTTCCACAAAGATGATACTACATGTCATACATACATAATTCATTACAACTTTTACCCTTGACCAGGACTACGACCTTGACAATTTCAGTCTCTTACAGATATAGCTGTAATAACACTTGCTGTATCTTACAGATATAGCTGTAATAACACTTGCTGTATCTTACAGATATATCTGTAATAACACTTGCTGTATCTTACAGATATAGCTGTAATAACACTTGCTGTATCTTAAAGATATAGCTGTAATAACACTTGCTGTATCTTACAGATATATCTGTAATAACTTGCTGTATCTTACATATATAGCTGTAATAACACTTGCTGTATCTTACAGATATAGCTTTAATAACACTTGCTGTATCTTACAGATATAGCTGAAATAACTTGCTGTATCTTACAGATATAGCTTTAATAACACTTGCTGTATCTTACAGATATATCTGTAATAACACTTGCCGTATCTTACAGATATAGCTGTAATAACACTTTTTGTATCTTAAAGATATAGCTGTAATAACACTTGCTGTATATTACAGATATAGCTGTAATAACTTGCGGTATCTTACATATATAGCTGTAATAACACTTGCTGTATATTACAGATATAGCTGTAATAACTTGCGGTATCTTACATATATAGCTGTAATAACACTTGCTGTATATTACAGATATAGCTGTAATAACTTGCGGTATCTTACATATATAGCTGTAATAACACTTGCTGTATATTACAGATATAGCTGTAATAACTTGCTGTATCTTACAGATATAGCTTTAATAACACTTGCTGTATCTTACAGATATAGCTGTAATCACTTGCTGTATCTTACATATATAGCTGTAATAACACTTGCTGTATCTTATAGATATAGCTGTAATAACACTTGCTGTATATTACAGATATAGCTGTAATAACTTGCTGTATCTTACAGATATAGCTGTAATAACACTTGCTGTATCATTGGACAAGATTAACTTGTTCTTGTCTGCAAAGTTATAGAGTTACAAGTCTTAAACAGAAGAAACTGCTATCAGAGTGAGTAAAATGGGATATGCTCTTAATTGATGAACATGGTTGAATAAACTTTACTTTTATTAAAAATAGAAATAATACTCATGGGTACCAATAGCAAGGGAGTAATCCTGCCATGAATTTCATGGGATGGACATTTTGTATATGGCTGAGATATTTGTGGAACTACTTTTTGGCCCACCCCTCCTTATAATGAGCAGTCATGCCTGTGTGTGTCTGGTCTCACTTCCACATTTTTATTCTGACAACACGGTGTATATATACTTCCTTTTACCACAATTTTACAGACAACATTTATTTATTTTGAAGGATTCTTACACATAACATTTCATAATACAACATACATTGCTAACTGCAGCTAGCTTCATTAGTGTACTGTAGATGTACAAATTTTAGCGGTAGTCTTAGTTTAGCACTCTCCGCACTAAAATTATTAAATTAAATTATGAATGCTCTAAAGGAAGTTCTTGTATATTGTTCTCAATTCATATTCTGGGGGTGCACGAATTCATCAATGTGCTTATTCATTAAATTTTTATATTGCATCAAATATGTATGTTTACAAGATATGAAAAATAATTAACATCAAAAGTTCTATAAATGCTGACATATTTGACAGCAGTAAAGCCGAATACACAGTGATGTCTATTTTCATTACAACAAAGCGTACAAAATATTGTTTAATCTCTGTTAAAGTGGGACGTTTCAGGAAAAGTTGAGTAAAATTTTGATAACGCAGCCTGATGCGATCAATATATAATCCAGAAAGCCGTAGAAACAAACCATTTCTGCCAGTGGGCTTGTGACAAAATGTCCAAGCAAATGAAAGGTTACTGAATGCCTCAAACCAGCAGTGAAATGAGGCAATGCTATTACGCCTACTACAAATTTCCATATAAAGTTTAAGTCCGTATAAAATTGATTAATCCTGGATTTTCCTTTGTTACTCTGAACGGTATCAGAAATCAGCCTTCCTGTGCTATGTGATAGAGGTCTTCAATTAAACGAGAGTTTCCTTCCACTTAATAGGAATTGGTGTGACAAGGCGTAAAGCGTAATTGAGGTTTTCCTTTGTAGTGAGTCTTCAGCTATGCTCGAAATGAGACAAGAAAATATGTTGCCGCGTCCAGGCATATCAAAGTGTAGGAAACTGCAGTCATTAGGACCACACAAATAAAGCCATCAAACACGCTTCACCCTGATCAAAAGTCTTGCTTATTCTATGTGACAGTATGTACACACATTTCTTGATTAGAGTAGGACCTGTCTTGAGAGACTGATTACAGTAGGACCTGTCTTGAGAGACTTATTACAGGACCTGTCTTGAGAGACTAATTACAGAAGGATCTGTCTTGAGAGACTAATTACAGTAGGACCTGTCTTGAGAGACTAATTACAGAAGGATCTGTCTTGAGAGACTAATTACAGTAGGACCTGTCTTGAGAGACTAATTACAGAAGGACCTGTCTTGAGAGACTAATTACAGTAGGACCTGTCTTGAGAGACTAATTACAGAAGGATCTGTCTTGAGAGACTAATTACAGAAGGATCTGTCTTGAGAGACTAATTAAAGCAAAACTTGTTTACAGATAGAAATTATGGTAGAACCTGTCATTATACACTTTTTTTACAATTGAAACCTTTCTGGACAAGACTAATAACAGTAGAATCTGTCTGGATAGACTAATTACAATAGAATGTGTCTTGACAGGCTAATTACAATAGACATTGTCTTGATAGACTCATTACAATAGAATGTGTCTCGACAGGCTAATTACAGTAGAGATTTTCTTGATTGACTAATTACAATAGAATGTGTCTTGACAGGCTAATTACAGTAGAGATTGTCTTGATAGACTCATTACAATAGAATGTGTCTTGACAGGCTAATTACAATAGACATTGTCTTGATAGACTCATTACAATAGAATGTGTCTCGACAGGCTAATTACAATAGACATTGTCTTGATAGACTCATTAAAATAGAATGTGTCTTGACAGGCTAATTACAATAGACATTGTCTTGATAGACTCATTACAATAGAATGTGTCTTGACAGGCTAATTACAATAGACATTGTCTTGATACTCATTACAATAGAATGTGTCTCGACAGGCTAATTACAGTAGATATTTTCTTGATAGACTCATTACAGTAGACGTTATCTGGATAGACTAAATACAGTAGAAGTTTTGTGGACAGAATAATTGCAGTAGAAGATATCTGGATACTCTAATTACATTAGACGTTTTCTGGAGCGACTAATTACAGTAGAAGTTTTCTGGATAGACTTATTACAGTAGAAGTTGTATGAACAAGCTAATTACAGTAGAAGCTGTCTGGATACTCTAAATACAGCAGAAGTTGTATGGACAAACTTTTTACAGCAGAACTTGTCTGGACTAATTACAGTAGAAATTGAAACAGCTTCTTGACACTTTTTATACAGGTACAGCTGTGTAAGTTCTATACAACTGCAATACAGGTACAGCTGTGTTGGTTCATGACAACTGTTATACAGGTACAGCTGTGTTGGTTCATGACAACTATTATATAGGTACAACTGTGTTGGTTCATGACAACTGTTATATAGGTACAACTGTGTAAGTTCTATACAACTGTGATACAGGAACAGCTGTGTTGGTTCATGACAACAGTTATATGAGTACAGCTGTGTTAGTTTATGACAACAGTAATACAGGTACAGCCGTGTTGGTTCATGACAACTGCAATACAGGTACAGCTGTGTTGGTCCATGACAACAGTAATAAAGGTACAGCTGTGTTGGTTCATGACAACTGCAATACAGGTACAGCTGTGTTGGTCCATGACAACAGTAATAAAGGTACAGCTGTGTTGGTCCATGACAACTGTTATATAGGTACAACTGTGTTGGTTCATGACAACAATAATACAGGTACAACTGTGTTGGTTCATGACAACTGTTATATAGGTACAACTGTGTTGGTTCATGACAACAATAATACAAGTACAACTGTGTTGGTTCATGACAACAATAATACAGGTACAACTGTGTTGGTTCATGACAACTGTTATATAGGTACAACTATGTAAGTTCTATACAACTGTAATACAGGAACAGCTGTGTTGGTTCATGACAACAGTTATAAAGGTACAGCTGTGTTAGTTCATGACAACAGCAATACAGGAACAGTTGTTATGGTTCATGACAACTGTAATACAGGTACAGCTGTGTTGGTTCATGACAACTATAATACAGGTACAGCTGTGTTGGTTCATGACAACTGTTATATAGGTACAACTTTGTAAGTTCTATACAACTGTCATACAGGAACAGCTGTGTTGGTTCATGACAACTGTTATAAAGGTACAGCTGTGTTAGTTCATGACAACAGTAATACAGGTACAGCTGTGTTGGTTCATGACAACTATAATACAGGTACAGCTGTGTTGGTTCATGACAACTGTGATACAGGAACAGCTGTGTTGGTTCATGACAACTGTTATAAAGGTACAGCTGTGTTAGTTCATGACAACAGTAATACAGGTACAGCTGTGTTGGTTCATGACAACTGTAATACAGGTACAGCCGAGTTGGTTCATGACAACTGTAATATAGTAATACCTTTGTTGGTTCATGACAACTGTAATGTAGTAATACCTTTGTTGGTTTATGATATTTACTACTGATAGCAGGAACTTATTCAGCATTTTTACATAAGCTGACGTCATTACTGAACAAGGGAACATCATAAATCATTCCAACATTTCTGCAGTTGTAGTTTAATGACAAATTTCTCATTAATGAAAAGGAACACCAAGAGAAATTGCTGAAACCTGAAACCCTGCATGCACTGCTTTTGACAGACTGACAATGGTTTTCTAGTCTTATGAAGAATTAAAACTGAGCAACATTTAGCGCGACCTCACTATACATTGATTCATTAGAACCAAAGAGTCAGCAACTTGAAACAAACAAGGTTAGTTTAGTGAATATGAAACCTAAATGAAATTGAATAGAGTTTTATAAGAAACTGATTTAGGAACTTTCTATAGGAATTGGTCAGGAATGAACCCATTTTCCATATCGGTAACAATCAATTCCAACTGTTGTCAAGTGACTGCCTGATTTACAATAGACACAGAGAAATTCCTATAAAGAATTCTATTTATTGGCAGACAAGGGTTTCAAATTAACTTCTTGGAGCATGCCTTAGGAAATACTATTTTTTAAATGAAACCCACACCAAATGGTTTGGCTTAATAGAAGGATATTCGAAATTACATTGCAACAAAATCCAGAAAACAAGATCTACATCTAAATGTGTGAAGAAACAGCATGCAAATGTCAAGATCTACATCTGAGTGTGAAGAAACAGCGTGCAAATGTCAAGACCTACATCTGAGTGTGAAGAAACAGCGCGCAAATGTCAAGATCTACATCTGAGTGTGAAGAAACAGTGTGCAAATGTCAAGATCTACATCTGAGTGTGAAGAAACAGCGTGCAAATGTCAAGATCTACATCTGAGTGTGAAGAAACAGCTTGCAAATGCTTGTATTGTTTTCATGATTCAGGGTTTCTGGAAAATCAGTTTCTGTATGTATTTTTTTTTCAAATAACACTTCAAAACTTCCAGTAACATTCAAACATATATTTTTGTATCCAATCACTTTAGTTATCTGTCCGTCATTCTTATCAGTTTGTCATCTCTGTCTCAAATCTCGCTTGAAAGCTAAAGTAACCTAAAAACTATTCATCTGAGTGCTTGTAAGCAACACCTGTATACCAATCATCTGAGTGTTTGTAAGTAACACCTGTATACCAATCATCTGAGTGCTTGTAAGTAACACCTGTATACCAATCATCTGAGTGCCTGTAAGCAACACCTGTATACCAATCATCTGAGTGTTTGCAAGAAACACCTGTATACCAATCATCTGAGTGTTTGTAAGTAACCCCTGTATACCAATCATCTGAGTGCTTGTAAGTAACTCCTGTATACCAATCATCTGAGTGCCTGTAAGCAACACCTGTATACCAATCATCTGAGTGTTTGTAAGTAGCACCTGTATACCAATCATCTGAGTGTTTGTAAGTAGCACCTGTATACCAATCATCTGAGTGTTTGTAAGTAACACCTGTATACCAATCATCTGAGTGCTTGTAAGTAACACATGTATACCAGTCATCTGAGTGTTTGCAAGTAACACATGTATACAGATCATCTGATTAATTGTAAGTAACACATGTATACCAATCATCTGAATGCTTGTAAGTAACACATGTATACCAATTAATTGAGTGTTTGCAAGTAACACATGTATACAGATCATCTGATTAATTGTAAGTAACACATCTATACCAATCATCTGAGTGTTTGTAAGTAACACATGTATACCAATCATCTGAGTGCTTGTAGGTAACACATGTATACCAATCATCTGAATGCTTGTAAGTAACACATGTATACCAATTAATTGAGTGTTTGCAAGTAACACATGTATACCAATCATCTGAGTGTTTGCAAGAAACACCTGTATACCAATCATCTTAGTGTTTGCAAGTAACACATGTATACCAATCATCTGAGTGCTTGTAAGTAACACATGTATACCAGTCATCTGAGTGTTTGCAAGTAACACATGTTTACCAATCATCTGAGTGCTTGTAAGTAACACATGTATACCAGTCATCTGAGTGTTTGCAAGTAACACATGTATACCAATCATCTGAGTGTTTGCAAGAAACACCTGTATACCAATCATCTTAGTGTTTGCAAGTAACACATGTATACCAATCATCTGAGTGCTTGTAAGTAACACATGTATACCAGTCATCTGAGTGTTTGCAAGTAACACATGTTTACCAATCATCTGAGTGCTTGTAAGTAACACATGTATACCAGTCATCTGAGTGTTTGCAAGTAACACATGTATACCAATCATCTGATTAATTGTAAGTAACACCTGTATACCAATCATCTGAGTGCTTGTAAGTAACACATGTATACCAATCATCTGAGTGTTTGTAAGTAACACCTGTATACCAATCATCTGAGTGTTTGCAAGAAACACCTGTATACCAATCATCTGAGTGCTTGCAAGTAACACATGTATACCAATCATCTGATTGTTTGCAAGAAACACCTGTATACCAATCATCTGAGTGTTTGTAAGTAACACCTGTATACCAATCATCTGAGTGTTTGCAAGTAACACATGTATACCAATCATCTGAGTGTTTGCAAGTAACACCTGTATACCAATCATCTGATTAATTGTAAGTAACACCTGTATACCAATCCTCTGAGTGCTTGTAAGTAACACATGTATACCAATTCTCTGAGTGTTTGTAAGTAACACCTGTATACCAATCATCTGAGTGCCTGTAAGGAAGACCTGTATACCAATCATCTGAGTGGTTGCAAGTAACACCTGTATACCAATCATTTGAGTGCTTGTAAGTAACACCTGTATACCAATCCTCTGAGTGCTTGTAAGTAACACATGTATACCAATCATCTGAGTACTTGTAAGTAACACATGTATACCAATTCTATGAGTGTTTGTAAGTAACACCTGTATACCAATCATCGGATTAATTGTAAGTAACACCTGTATACCAATCATCTGAGTGCTTGTAAGTAACACATGTATACCAATCATCTGAGTACTTGTAAGTAACACATGTATACCAATCATCTGAGTGTTTGCAAGTAACACATGTATACCAATCATCTGAGTGTTTGCAAGTAACACCTGTATACCAATCATCTGAGTGAGAGTAATACCTGTATACCAATCATCTCAGTGAGAGTAATACCTGTATACCAATCATCTGAGTGAGAGTAATACCTGTATACCAATCGTCTGAGTGAGAGTAATACCTGTATACCAATCGTCTGAGAGTAATACCTGTATACCAATCATCTGAGTGAGAGTAATACCTGTATACCAATCATTGTAGTCCTTCAGAGTAACACATTTTGGTATGGAGTCAATATTATGGTTTATACCCCTATATTTTCCATCTCCACTCCACTTAAGTGGATGTGTATAAATAAATATGTTTTAAATACATATAATCAAGGCAGATAAACTTTCTTTAAAGCTATTTTCAGTGCTTTTATATAGTTAAAAGATAGTATTCTCTCTGATTAAGGAACCATCAGAAATTTAGTTATCCACTTACCATAAGAATTCTTCTATAACTGTCTCGGTCAATTCCCCAAAGTTTCACATCTCCCTTGGCCTGTGTCATAAAATAGAAATATTAATCTTTTGTCTGTAAGCACATGAATTTTACATACTTCAAAAAATCTTTAAATCTCTTAACTGGAATCATTTGAAAAACAAAACAATGCACTAATAGAGAAACAAAACAATGCATTAATAATTCAGTTTATTATTAGATAAGTGTAAGGCAGTACCTACTGACCCACAGCCAGCAAGCCTTCTGTCCTTACCTACTGACCTACAGCCAGCGAGCCTTCTGTCCTAACCTACTGACCTACAGCCAGCAAGCCTTCAGTCCTTACCTATACTGACCCACAGTCACAAAGACAACGAGCCTTCTGTCCTTACCTGCTGACCTACAGCCAGTGGGTTTTCTGACCTTACCTGCTGACCTACAGCCAGCGAGCCTTCTGTCCTTACCTACTGACCCACAGCCAGCGAACCTTCTGTCCTTACCTACTGACCTACAGCTAGTGGGTCTTCTGTCCTTACCTGCCGACCTACAGCAAGTGAGCCTTCTGTCCTTATCTGCTGACCTACAGTCAGCAAGCCTTCAGTCCTTACCTATACTGACCCAGTCAGCCAGCCTTGTCCTTACCTACTGACCTACAGCCAGCGAGCCTTCTGTCCTTACCTGCTGACCTATAGCCAGCGAGCATTCTGTCCTTACCTGCTGACCTACAGCCAGTGGGTCTTCTGTCCTTTCCTGCTGACCTACAGCAAGCGAGCCTTCTGTCTGTACCTGTTGACCCACAGACAACGAGCCTTCTGTCCTTGCCTGCTGACCTTCAGCCAGTGGGTTTTCTGTCCTTACCTGCTGACCTACAGCCAGTGGGTCTTCTGTCCTTACCTGCTGACCCACAGCCAGCGAGCCTTCTGTCCTTATCTGCTGACCTACAGTCAGCAAGCCTTCAGTCCTTCCCTATACTGACCCAGTCAGCCAGCCTTGTCCTTACCTACTGACCTACAGCCAACGAGCCTTCTGTCCTTACCTGCTGACCTACAGCAAGTGAGCCTTCTGTCCTTATCTGCTGACCTACAGCCAGCGTGCCTTCTGTCCTTATTTGCTGACCTACAGCCAGTGGGTCTTCTGTCCTTACCTGCTGACCTACAGCAAGCGAGCCTTCTGTCTGTAACTATTGACCCACAGACAACGAGCCTTCTGTCCTTACCTGCTGACCTTCAGCCAGTGGGTTTTCTGTCCTTACCTGCTGACCTACAGCCAGCGAGCCTTCTGTCCTTACCTGCTGACCTACAGCCAGCGAGCCTTCTATCCTTACCTACTGACCCACAGCCAGTGAGCCTTTTGTCCTTACCTGTTGACCTTCAGCCAGTTGGTCTTCCGTCCTTACCTTCACTGTGGCAGCTCTGGGTGTACCATATATCAGTGCCAACTCCCCGAAACTTCCTCCTTCTCCTATTGTAGTTACATGTTCATTGTTAACAAAAATCTGAAATAGAATAACATCAAGATACAGACAGCCCAGTGACATTCCTCATCTAACATTAAACCTGATGTTAATGTATCCTTTCAATATGACAAAACCATTGCTTAATATTGATGATTTTAATTGCATATGATAATGTCCTTTCCATAACTTTTCAAATAACTGGACTTATATCAAACTGTGTAGATGAGGTATGGATAAGAACAGGATGTGGACCCACTACTTTGTGTTGAACACTATGTAATTAGGTGTCAAACAGATTGGCCATTTATTCTGCTACTACCCATTTATCTATCCTCTGATCAATTGCTTGACCTCATGTGATTAGCCAAAATATCTGTCTGGAAAACAGGATGTCCAAAGCACTATACAAATGACACACATCTACAAATGGGTTATGCCAGCTGATCAATAGACATTGCTCACTTGTTGTCCTCTAAAATAGAATGCTAAAAGTTCCACTAGCACTTGCTAATAATACAATTCACAACCTTATATATGTCTTCAGAGGGCATCCAGTGCTTATTTATGCCATTTTGACATTCCTACATCCCAGGGTGCTGTTTTTAAGACAAGCATAATCTCTACCTCAAATATCCTTATTTCAAAGGCATTGTGGACATCTACATCTGTAACTACCTCTAAACATCTCAGTATGTTGTAGGTAAGAAATAGTAGGTAGAATAAAGGGGGGCTGATAAAGAAGATAGGATATGGAAACAAGAGGCCCATGGGCCTTCACGGTCACCTGATATATTTATACAGAGAGTTGATTTTGATTTTAACATGAACAAAAATATTATTCAAAGTGACAAAAAACAATAAAACCACCTTATTCAATATCTAGCTTACAGATTTAAGACTAAAAAAATATTTTAAACTAGCACCTCTGATTCTAAACAAGGAAAATAAAGAAATTTTAGCACACTGACGCCTTTGGGCCCCTGGCACCCTCCAGCCCTTGCGGGTAGGGCTGGCTCAAAATTTTCAAAGTATCAAACTGTCAACTCAGAGTTATAATTCCAATCAAGTTATTAACATGTAATATTCGAAGTATCATTTGCCATTATAAACCATAATAAATCCCCCCGCCCCTCCTTTCCCAGGGGGTAAACGTGAGACCCTAGGGTCATAAATAGGACCCTTCCATCTATGAAGAGTGTTTGATCTTTGAGAAGAAGATTTTTGAAATTTCAGTCAATTCAACCCTTTTTGGCCCCACCCATCAGCCCCTGGGGGTCAGTCAGGGCTGATATGTGCATACCATCAAACTGCTATCCAATACTGATAATGCTAACCTAAATTGAATTACTTCCGAAATTAAACAAATGTTGGTCCAAAATGTGATTTCCCTATATAAACTATAGTAAAGTTTACCCCCTCCCCAGGGGGAAACGTGAGACCTCAGGGTCAAGAAATTCACAATTTTGGTAAAGCACCTTTAGATCCTTCCATCTATGAATAGTATTTGATTCTACCATATCTGGGTCTTGAAAAGAAGATTTTTGAAATTTCAGTCAATTCCACCCTTTTTGGGCCCACCCATCAGCCCCTGGGGGTCACTCAGGGCTCATATGTGCATACTATCAAACTGCTACCAAATACTGATAATGCTAACCTAAATATAATTACTTCCAATGGAAATTAAACAAATGTTGGTCCAAAATGTGATTTCCCTATATGAACTATAGTAAAGTTTACCCCTCCCCAGGGGGAAACGTGATACCCCAGGGTCAAGAAATTCACAATTTTTGTAAAGCACCTTAAGACCCTTCCATCTATGAAGAGTGTTTGATTCTACCATATCTGGGTCTTGAGAAGAAGATTTTTGAAATTTCCTTCATTTCGACCCTTTTTGGCCCCACCCGTCAGCCCCTGGGGGCCACTCAGGGCTGATATGTGCATACCATCAAACTACTACCTAGTACTGATAATGCTAACCTAAATATAATTACTTCCAATGGCAATTAAACAAATGTTGGTCCAAAATGTGATTTCCCTATATAAACTATAGTAAAGTTTACCTCCTCCGCAGGGGGAAACGTGAGACCCCAGGGTCAAGAAATTTACAATTTTGGTAAAGCACCTTAAGACCCTTCCATCTATAAAGAGTATTTGATTCTACCATATCTTGGTCTTGAGAAGAAGGTTTTTGAAATTTTAGTCAATTTGACCCTTTTTGGCCCTGACCCTCGGGCCCCTGTTTTGTTGACCTTTGGCCATGGAAGGTTTCTGCAAAATTTCATTGAAATTGGTTCAGGGGTTTTGGAGGAGAAGTCGAAAATGTATATTGTTTACCGACGGACGACGGACAAAAGGCGATCACAATAGGTCACTTGAGACTTTGTTTCAGGTGACCTAAAAAGGATATGGAGGGCAGAATGTAGAACCGATACAGAAGGTAGGATATAGAAGGTAGGATACAGAAGGTAGGATACAGAAGGGAGGATATAGAAGGTAGGATACAGAAGGTAGGATATAGAAGGTAGGGTAAAGAAGGTAGGATATAGAAGGAATGATACAGAAGGTAGGATACAGAAGGTAGGATATAGAAGGTAGGATAAAGAAGGTAGGATATAGAAGGAAGGATACAGAAGGTAGGATACAGAAGGTAGGATATAGAAGGCAGCATATGGAAGGTAGGATATGGAAGGTAGGATACAGAAAGTAGGATATAGAAGGTAGGATACTGAAGGTAGGATATAGAAGGTAGATTACAGAGAAACAGAAATAGAAGGTAGGACACTAAAGGTAAGAAATAGAAGGAAGAATACAGGACGGAATTAGAAAGTAGGATACTGAAGGTGGGATAGACAAAAGGGGAAATAAAAGGTTGGATATAAAAGTTATGATATGAAGAATGGAAACAGAAGGTAGGGTCGAGTGGAAAGGTGGATAATGCACTTTCCAATCACCAAGGCGGTCTGGAATTAAATGCCCAATCAGACATGAAATGTTGGTGGGTCACCTACCCGACCACATTGGTCTTCTTCAAGTACTCTGGTTTCCTCCTACATGAAGACCCCCATCCCTGTGCTAACTAACATCCAGTCCAACAAGAATTATTAGAATAAGTTGAAATAACTTGTTTCATAATTTTTGTAAAATGAATAAAGTTTATATTTATAAACAGAACGTAGGATAAAAAAAATAAGAAACAGAAGGTAAGATAAGAAGGAAACAGAAAACATGGAAAAAAAATTGTACACAAAAAGAAACAACTGCATCAGGTCCTAAATGTCTGAGCTGTGATCAACAAGGGGACCAATGCATTAGGTCCTAAATGTCTGAGCTGTGACCAACAAGGGGACCAATGCTTCAGGTCCTAAATGTCTGAGCTGTGACCAGCAAGGGAACCAATGCATCAGGTCCGAAATGTCAGAGCTGAGACCAACAAGGGTACCAATGCATCAGGTCCTAAATGTCTGAGCTGGGACCAACAAGGGGACCAACACGGGGACCTAAATGTCTGAGCTGTGACCAACAAGGGAACCAATGCATTAGGTCCTAAATGTCTGAGATGAGACCAACAAGGGGACCAATGCATCAGGTCCTAAATGCCTGAGCTGTGACCAACAAGGGGACCAATGCATCAGGTCCTAAATGTCTGAGCTGAGACCAACAAGGGGACCAACAAGGGGACCTAAATGTCTGAGCTGTGACCAACAAGGGGACCAATGCATTAGGTCCTAAATGTCTGCGCTGTGACCAACAAGGGGACCAATGCTTTAGGTCCCAAATGTCTGAGCTGTGACCNTTAAATGTCTGAGCTGTGACAAACAAGGGGACCAATGCTTTAGGTCCCAAATGTCTGAGCTGTGACCAGCAAGGGGACCAATGCTTCAGATCCTAAATATATGAGCTGAGATCAACAAGGGGGCCAATGTTTCAGGTCCTAAATATTTGAGCTGAGACCAATAAGGGGGCTACTGATGCCACTACTACAGGACAAACAATTAAAGGCTGCTGTGTTAGGTCCTTAATGTGTGTCATGTTCAATGTAAAACAACATTTATCCAGGTTCTTATATTCTAGATTAATATTTTAAATTCAATATTCAAAGTACCTGGAATAACAAATGGATTACTACATCTAAATATCATCCTTTAGCTACTTTAACTAGGCCTGAGAGTAATGATAATCACACAGAAGCTGTTATAGTAATTTGTCAAAAGAAAAGTTTGATTATTCTAAATGCCTGTCATTAAAGAAACTAAAGAGACTCATTTTGTTGCTATACTCCTCTATTTGCACTCTGTCTAAAAAAAGCCTGCAGGAGCTCTTAGAAGTGGCCAGCTAATCAGATGTCATGCTGACAATATTATTTTACCTCCAGGCTACATCTTCACATCGTAATAATACCACAGTAGGATGTTCGGAATATATGCAGAGTATGACTAAGGAGGAAATTGAAAAAATTGCCAGGAAAACTGTAAGGAAACTGACACACGGAAATCCTATCGCTGTGAAGTTCTGTCATCATAATCTGCCATTTGTTCCTACAAAGCGTTCTGTTATCCATATATGGTAACGTAATTACAGAGCCGATCTCTACAGTAACAATGTGACCAGGCAGTACGGGCACCTGCAAGGCCATCACACTCATTAGATGAGCTGACATCAACATCCACCAATATAGGTCAGGAGATGACATACTATACATGACATCAATAACAAAGAAGAAAACATCTTGGTTAGGGGGGAAGACAGGGCGGGAGGGGGGAGAACATCACTCCTATATCATCATCTCAGTCCAAACACACAACATTTCAAAGGGTCTTTGCAAACATATATCATGCATAACGTTGATGAACACTTCTGCACTATGGAAATCACCACAACATATATTTCATATCAGACAAAAATGTTAAACAGGCAGATAACAAGCCAAAAATTATTGTGTTTACCATCAGAGGACAGGCAGAACAATGTGTTTGTATACTATCAGAGGACAAGCAGAGCAATGTGTTTGTATACTATCAGAGTAAAAGTAGAACAATGTGTTTGTATACTAGGAGAGGTTGCTGAATTACATTCTTTTCTTCACCCTTTGATTACTCTATATATTAACCTCCAGGTGCCATGAATCTGCACAGAAAATCCATTATGTATTTACTCATTAACCACATGTTTAATAATTAAGTGTTGGAGCTTTTTGGTGGACATAACATCAGACTATCTATTTTTACAGTTGGACCAGAAATATGTCTTTCTACCTCAAATAGCAACAGAAACAGGTTGTCATTTAAACTCAGTTACTCAACTTGTACGGCTATATACAACTGTACTGCTGAAGGTCATGTAAAAAGTCTATACTCAAGTCATCATGTGTAAATTCTATACCTGAACTGGTAGTAAATCTATAATAGTTCCAGAGTTGGAAGTGTACTCACATCAACTTCTCCCTGGTCTATCACATAGAAGTTATCACCATCGTCACCTGTCAATCATAAAATAGGTCTAGTCAATACAAGGTATTTTATTTAATCTTACTTAAAATCAACAGCAGAGAATAATATGCCTGCAATACATTGAGAAATACATTACACAGTCGTTATTAGGATTTTCCTTCACAAGTTACAAATAAGGCAAAGTGTGTTTGGTTCCTGTTAAAGAACTGTAGCGAAAAGTAAACTTAATACATGTATTCTCAATTAATAGTTTTGGGAATGTTTTTATGATTTTGTTCACACTTATGCCAGAATGTTTGGTCAAAAGCCACAGAACTAGCAGCAGTAGTTGTCAACCTGCTGCTGCATTAGCAAAGGGCAATAACTGTTGTAAAGTTTAATACAACATTGCCATTTAAAGATACTGTATGTGCATCTTCATCCTCATCACACAACAAACTGTGTGGCTAGTTTCGGTCACAAGGTTATGTAAACAAACGGATGCACAGACGAACATAATAACACCATACAGTATATACTTTTGACAAGTGTGTGCAGTTAATGCAATGCCTTCTGTCAACATATCATAATTTACTCTTTCAGCAGGCGATAAAAGTATGTATCAAACAAGTTAAATTAAATTTGTGATTCACACTTTTTTCGCAGGTCAGAAATCAATTCTATTTCAGATGTATAAGAAAATTATTTTGATTAGATCTAGTTGATCTAGACTATTGTGTTAGACTAATTGTAATTGTCATTTTCAAATCTCTACTCTCCAAACTCAAATCCCCAAGGTGACATAACTAAATAAGGAAGGAGATATTGGCGCCAGCTGTTTTAGATGTTACAATAGGTAATGAATACTGGTTCTAACTAATGCAGTGTTGAAGGAAAACAACAAATTGGTACTAGTTGAAATTTGGAATTTAAACTATGTACCAAAAGAAATCAAAATCTACATTACATAGCTCTGTAAAACTGTGACATACCATGACACTGTCTGAGATGGCTGTATATAACTGTAATATACCATGACACTGTCTGAGATGACTGTATAAAACTGTCATATACCATGACACTGTCAGGTTTAGCTGTATATAACTGATATATCATGACACTGCCTGAGATGACTGTATATAACTGTGACATACCATGACACTGCCAGGTTTAGCTGTATAATATACCATGACACTGTCAGGTTTAGCTGTATATAACTGTGATATACCATGACACTGTTAGGTTTAGCTGTATAAAACTGTGATATACCATGACACTGTCAGTTTTAGCTGTATAAAACTGTGATATACCATGACACTGTCAGGTTTAGCTGTATATAACTGATATATCATGACACTGCCTGAGATGACTGTATATAACTGTGACATACCATGACACTGCCAGGTTTAGCTGTATATAACTGTGATATATCATGACACTGTCTGAGATGTCTGTATATAACTGTGACATACCTTGACACTGTCAGGTTTAGCTGTATATAACTGTGACATACCATGACACTGTCAGGTTTAGCTGTATATATCTGTGACATACCATGACACTGTCAGGTTTAGCTGAATATAACTGTGATATACCTTGACACTGTCAGGTTTAGCTGTATATAACTGTGACATTCCATGACGCTGTCAGGTTTAGCTGTATATAACTGATATATCATGACGCTGTCTGAGAACACTGTATATAACTGTGACATACCATGACACTGTTAGGTTTAGCTGTATATAACTGTGATATATCATGACACAGTCTGAGATGTCTGTATATAACTGTGACATACCTTGACACTGTCAGGGTTAGCTGTATATAACTGTGACATACCATGACACTGTCAGGTTTAGCTGTATAAAACTGTGATATACCATGACACTGTCAGGTTTAGCTGTACATAACTGTGATATGCCAAAACACTGTCAGGTTTAGCAGTATATAACTGTGATATGCCATAACACTGTCAGGGTTAGCTGTATATAACCGTGATATGCCATAACACTGTCATGTTTAGCTGTATATAACTGTGCTATGCCATAACACTGTCAGGGTTTGCTGTATATAACTGTGATATAACATAACACTGTCAGGTTTAGCCGTATATAACCGTGATATGCCATAACACTGTAAGGTTTAGCTGTATATAACTGTGATATAACATAACACTGTCAGGTTTAGCTGGATATAACTGTGATATACCATAACACTGTCAGGTTTAGCTGTATATAACTGTGATATACCATAACACTGTCAGGTTTAGCTGTATATAACCGTGATATGCCATAACACTGTCAGGTTTAGCTGTATATAACTGTGATATACCATGGCCATGACACTGTCAGTTTTAGCTGTACATAACTGTGATATGCCATAACACTGTCAGGTTTAGCTGTATATAACTGTGATATGCCATAACACTGTCAGGTTTAGCTGTATATAACTGTGATATACCATGACACTGTCAGGTTTAGCTGTATATAACTGTGATATACCATGACACTGTCAGGTTTAGCTGTATATAACTGTGATATACCATGACACTGTCAGGTTTAGCTGTATATAACTGTGATATACCATGACACTGTCAGGTTTAGCTGTATATAACTGTGATATACCATGACACTGTCAGGTTTAGCTGTATATAACTGTGATATACCATGACACTGTCAGGTTTAGCTGTATATAACTGTGATATACCATGACACTGTCAGGTTTAGCTGTATATAACTGTGATATACCATGACACTGTCAGGTTTAGCTGTATATAACTGTGATATACCATGACACTGTCAGGTTTAGCTGTATATAACTGTGATATACCATGACACTGTCAGGTTTAGCTGTATATAACTGTGATATACCATGACACTGTCAGGTTTAGCTGTATATAACTGTGATATACCATGACACTGTCAGGTTTAGCTGTATATAACTGTGATATACCATGACACTGTCAGGTTTAGCTGTATATAACTGTGATATACCTTGACACTGTCAGGTTTAGCTGTATAAAACTGTGATATACCTTGACACTGTCAGGTTTAGCTGTATAAAACTGTGATATACCATGACACTGTCAGGTTTAGCTGTATATAACTGTGATATACCATGACACTGTCAGGTTTAGCTGTATATAACTGTGATATACCATGACACTGTCAGGTTTAGCTGTATATAACTGTGATATACCATGACACTGTCAGGTTTAGCTGTATATAACTGTGATATACCATGACACTGTCAGGTTTAGCTGTATATAACTGTGATATACCATGACACTGTCAGGTTTAGCTGTATATAACTGTGATATACCATGACACTGTCAGGTTTAGCTGTATATAACTGTGATATACCATGACACTGTCAGGTTTAGCTGTATATAACTGTGATATACCATGACACTGTCAGGTTTAGCTGTATATAACTGTGATATACCATGACACTGTCAGGTTTAGCTGTATATAACTGTGATATACCATGACACTGTCAGGTTTAGCTGTATATAACTGTGATATACCATGACACTGTCAGGTTTAGCTGTATATAACTGTGATATACCATGACACTGTCAGGTTTAGCTGTATAAAACTGTGATATACCATGACACTGTCAGGTTTAGCTGTATATAACTGTGATATACCATGACACTGTCAGGTTTAGCTGTATATAACTGTGATATACCATGACACTGTCAGGTTTAGCTGTATATAACTGTGATATACCATGACACTGTCAGGTTTAGCTGTATATAACTGTGATATACCATGACACTGTCAGGTTTAGCTGTATATAACTGTGATATACCATGACACTGTCAGGTTTAGCTGTATATAACTGTGATATACCATGACACTGTCAGGTTTAGCTGTATATAACTGTGATATACCATGACACTGTCAGGTTTAGCTGTATATAACTGTGATATACCATGACACTGTCTGAGATGGCTGTATATAACTGTGATATGCCATGACACTGTCAGAGATGGCTGTATATATACCATGACACTGTCTGAGATGGCTGTTTATAACTGTGATATGCCATGACACTGTCTGAGATGGCTGTATATATACCATGACACTGTCAGGTTTAGCTGTATATAACTGTGATATACCATGACACTGTCTGAGATGGCTGTATATAACTGTGATATACCTTGACACTGTCATGTTTAGCTGTATATAACTGTGATATACCATGACACTGTCTGAGATGACTGTATATAACTGTGACTTACCATGACACTGTCAGGTTTAGCTGTATATAACTGTGATATACCATGACACTGTCTGAGATGGCTGTATATAACTGTGATATACCATGACACTGTCTGAGATGGCTGTATATATACCATGACACTGTCTGAGATGGCTGTATATAACTGTGATATACCATGACACTGTCTGAGATGGCTGTATATAACTGTGATATGCCATGACACTGTCTGAGATGGCTGTATATATACCATGACACTGTCTGAGATGGCTGTTTATAACTGTGATATGCCATGACACTGTCTGAGATGGCTGTATATATACCATGACACTGTCAGGGATGGCTGTATATAACTGTGATATACCATGACACTGTCTGAGATGGCTGTATATAACTGTGATATACCATGACACTGTCTGAGATGGCTGTATATAACTGTGATATACCATGACACTGTCTGAGATGGCTGTATATAACTGTGATATACCATGACACTGTCTGAGATGGCTGTATATATACCATGACACTGTCTGAGATGGCTGTATATAACTGTGATATACCATGACACTGTCTGAGATGGCTGTATATAACTGTGATATGCCATGACACTGTCTGAGATGGCTGTATATATACCATGACACTGTCTGAGATGGCTGTATATAACTGTGATATGCCATGACACTGTCTGAGATGGCTGTATATAACTGTGATATACCTTGACAATGTCTGAGATAGCGCTATAAAACAGTGATATTTCATGACACTGTCAGATTTAGTTGTAGAGAACAGACTGGTATTTTCTCATTTAACCAGGCCAGACAGCATTAACTTATGACATTTTACATCGGTCAGGCACATACTAAACTCTACATTTATTTACCTAACGCTGCTATATATTGCTACTGAAAATATTAATCTGAAGATTGATTTGCTGGAACAGAATTCAATCTGCTGAGTGGATTTGCCCAGCACAGGAACATTTTCACACATTTGCAAAGAATGTTTGAATCTACGTCTAGCCTCATCAATGTCTGCCCCTCACTTACCCTTGAATCAACTTTTCAACTTCAATATATAGGTTTGGTTTTAAATAAATTGGTATGTTGGTTTACACTTAGCCAGGCCCTGATGTAGATTTTGTTTAAGTAGTTTACAGCCGAGATCCGTCACTCATTTCCATTAGGAACGAGCGAGAAGTGACCTTGCTACTCACCTTGTTGAATAATAATTTCCCCAGAATGCCGATGGACTGGAAACATGGCATCAAAAATATCACTGTAAAATAGAATATTAGTGTGACACATCATCAATTTACCTGTTTTTTCATGATGGCATTGATATTATTGATCTGGGGAACTTCAATTCATGAGCATACAACTACATCATGTTGTGAACTAAAATATCTGTTATCTTAATGGCAAATTGGCAAATTATTTGAAATCATCAGCCCATTTCCTAATCCTTCCATACATAGACTTTTGTAATATTTACAAAGATAATTTATAACATACAGAATCACAGTAACAAGGGGACCAGAGGGCCTGTATCGCTCACCTAATATGTTTAAAATAATTGGTATGAAGTCAAGATATAGCACTCCATGGTAGGTACTGTCATATTAAATTTCAGAAAGATCCATCCAATACTTGAGATATAGCGAGAACAAACTTCAAACAGAATCGATTCACTTGAGACACACTTTCTCATAAAAACATAAGAATCAAGTGTAAAACCTTTATTTAAGGTATAACAAAACAAAAGTACCCGGTAACAGTTTATAAAGTAGCCATGGTAACATATTAAAGTTTTTACCAAGTTAAAATGTTTTCACTGCTAGGGGTAGATCGTGTTGATGTTGATTGCCGCGAGTCACTAATTGAAATGCCATGCTTTCTTTTTAAATGATTTGACATCGAAGACGTAGACCCTGTTTGGTATTTGAATAAAACAGTGTTCCCTGTCACTTTTGTAATTGTTTTTTTTTGTACCCCCATACCTCTCAAAATGGGGGTATGGCTGCATATATTAGGGGTTCACCTATCTAAATCCCCATGGGTATGTAATATCATCACAAAATTGTTAACTAATTGTAGCAATGCCATTTTTACATGTTTTCATATATTTCATAATATTTCCAGTCTGTCATATAATAAAAACACCAAGAATCAGTTAGTAAAAACAATGTAATTTTTACATGTTTTTATTCATTTCATGATATTTCCAGTTTGTCATAGAATAAAAACACCAAGAATTAGTCAGTAACAGAATGAACATTGTGTAAGGAGGCAGTACCCAAATCAGAGCAGTACCCAAATCGGATCACTTTTGGCAATAATACTTATACTTCAATAAATATGCCAACAATTAGTTATAACATTGATGTATTCTTAGCCATGCACCAGTTTATTTCTATAGATGATTCGTTTTTAAGTTCAAATTGCACAAGAAAACGTAATTCAAACTCAAATGTCAGTGTTTTGATTACGTTTTAAAAACTGGCGCGTATTACTGAAACAGAGATCATGTAACTTACCCACACTGGGCACAGTCATTGTGTAAGAATATGAACTGAAAGTTGTCGTCTTTAGCCGATGACAAATAGTGTCTGCTGTTTTTTTCCGTCATTCATGATCAATTATGCAGTATAGTGATAGTCAGCCCTGAGGATACCGATAGTTCGGCTACGCACTCGGGTATTGCGGACTCATTACCTCCCGTAGTAATTATATTCGCCGCTTGGTATTATATTCGCCGCTTGGTGCGCTGCATGCATTGTTTACTACAGGACTTCCGTCATTCGCGGGAAATTCTGACAGTCGCTTTCAATTTTATAAAGGTTTTACCTCAAAATACAAACAAGCTACTAAAATGACTTAACATTGTGCAAAATTATTGTGCGTACACTGCAGAGCACACCATTTTCTAACACTCAGAATTGGAACCAAACGGAACCGATTTCCGGAGATCCTTATCGGTGACTCGATTCGAAAGGTCTGATTCGCGAAGCACCGATAATTTCGGTGCACCGCACACCCTTACCTTGGACCAAGGATGCTCCAGACTAAATGATGATAAAATATCCCTTAATCCCAATGGTCAAAGAAGGATTATAAAGGTTTTACCTCTATTTCTCCTATTGGGCCCCACCCTTCTGCTCCCTGGTAGACCAAACCCACTGCTTATACAAAAGAGTAAATTAGGATAAAATCCCTTAATTCCTATGGTAGAAGAAGGATTTTAAAGGTTTTACCTCTATTTGCACTATTGGGACTGCCTCTCTGCCTCCAGGGGGGTTAGACACACCATTCATACAAAGTTGGTACCCCTTCACCCAAGGATGCTTCATACCAAATTTGGACAAAACCCTGTCAATTCGTACAGAAGAAGGTATTTGAAGAATTTGCTATGTTTCCCCTATTGGGCCCCTCCCTTCTTCCCCCAGGAGGGCCACACTCGATGTTTAAATGAAATTGAGTCCCTTTAGCCCAAGGATGCTCCAGACTAAATTAGGATAAAATCCCCTAATCACTATGGTAGCAGAAGGATTATAAAGGTTTCACTTCTATTTCCCCTATTGGGCCCTGCCCCTCAGGTCCCAGGGGGGCCACACCCACTGTATATACAAAAGTGGTTCCCCTTTACCCAAGAATGCTCCACACCAAATCATTCCTACAGAAGAAAAAAAGAAGGATTTTAAAGAACAATTTTCTATGTTTCCCCTATTGGGCCCCGACCCTCAGGCCCCTGAGGGGGGTGGGGGGTGGGGGCAGACCCACAGTTTATATAAAATTGGTTCCCCTTTAACTAAGGTTGCTCCACACCAAATATGGACCAAATCCCTTCATTTCTACATAAGAAGGATTATAAAGAATAACTTGCTATGTTTCCCCTATTGAGCCCCGCCCCTCAGGTCCCTGGCGGGCCAGACCCACAGTTTACACAAAATTTGTTCCCCTTCCCCCAAGGATGCTTCTGACGAAGTATGGAACAAATCCTTTCATTCCTGCAGAAGAAGAGGGATTTTAAAGAATTTGCTATATTTCCCCTAGTTGGCCCCGCCCCTCAACCCCCAGGGGGGGCAGACCCACCATTTATATAAAATTGAGTCCCCTTCAGCCAAGGATGGTTCAGACCAAATATGGAACCAATCTTTTCATTCCTACAGAAGAAGAAGTATTTTAAAGAATTTGCTTTAATTCCCTATTGGGCCCCGCCCCTCAGGCCCCAGGGGGGCCAGATCCAGCATTTATGCAAAATTGAGTCCCCTTGGCCAAAGGGATGCTCCAGACTAAATTAGAATCAAATCCCTTAATCCCTACGGTAGTAGAAGGATTTTAAAGGTTTTACCTCTATTTCCCCTATTGGGCCCTGCTCCTCAGCCCCCAGGGGAGGGCCACACCCACCATTAATACAAAATCGAGTCCCCTTGGCCTAAGGATGGTCCGGACCAAATTTAGTCAAACTCTACTTTGCTGTTCAGGACTAGTAGCATTTTAAAGGAAAAGTTGACAGACGGACAGACAACGGGCGCTGTGGTATGGCATAAGTTCACCATGCATGGTCCTTAGGAGCTAAAAACTTAAACAGGTCTGCTCACCTTCGTTCATTATCGTCTAGATGAGAAAAGAGCACGTTTCTAGCTATTGCCTTGGATAATGCTGCCATGGTCTTGTAATCCTTCGGTACCACCTAGAACACACATCAAATAACAGGCTCAGTCAATGTTCACATTATCTACAGTTTTCACCTACCACCTAGAACACACAACAAATAACAGGCTCAGTCAATGTTCACATTATCTACAGTTTTCACCTATCAACATACACTCATCTGGTATACATGCAGACAAATCACATAGCACTTACAATTAATCAAGATTCGATTTTAAATTGTATAAAAAAACAATACCACTGACTTGAGCTCTATTTTCTACAGCAGTTATCAATAATCTCTAACAAGATAAACAGTGTGAAAATAATTGTAATCCTGAAAATCAGCAGAACACACATTTCAACTGGTTTTCAAAAATTGTTTTTGGTGAAATATTATCGATTATATTGCTCTCAGTTTTGAAATTATTAACTCCTACTGGGCTCATTTTGCTCTTTTTTACCCCCATACTCCCTGCAGCACCCATTTCATCTCCATCCTACCCCTTCAAGCCCATAAGTGTTTGTTGAAACTCTGTTTTGCCCCTATAACCCCCATTCTACCCCTCAAAGCCCATAAGTGTTTGTTGAAACTCTGTTTTGCCCCTATAACCCCCATTTTACCCCATTCTACCCCATCCTTCCCATCAAAGCCTAGAAGTGTTTGTTGAAACTCTGTTTTGTTCATAACCCCCATTTTACCCCATTCTACCCTTCTGAAGTGCTCTTTTAAGCTCTATCCCATTCTATATTCCTCAATGCCCACAAGTGCTTGTTTAATCTGTTTTACCCCTATGTTTGCAGTGCTGATTTCCCCACATGTTACCCTCAAAGTGATCTGTTGGATTCTCTCACATAAAACACATCCAAAACAAAATAAATTTCAAAAGTAATCAAAGATCCAGAATCACTAATGAGAGTATGTTTTAACAAGAGGCCCAATGGGCCTGAATCGCTCACCTGGTATTAATCTCACACTTGTAATCTTAAAAGTGGACTAAAATACAGCTACAGGCAGAATATCAGTGTTTGATTCATAAGAACCTATTAAAAGATTTAAACTTATGACGCCTGTGACCTTGAATGTCGAACAAGGACATTAGGTTGAACAGAGTTTAAAGTCTTCCAACCCAGCATGCTTTTGGAAAAATATCATGACCCTAGACATATTGGTTATACAGAACATGTCATTTAAAGATTTAAACATATATTGATCACTGTGACCTCGAATATGGGCGAAGGTCATTCATTTTGACAAAATTGCTAGCCCTTCATCCCAGCCTGTTAATGACCAAATATCATCACCCTTGGCCTTTGGCTAATTTAGAAGAAGTCGTTTAAAGGTTTTAAACATATTTGACCCCTGTGACCTTGAATATATGTAAAGGTCATTCATTTGAACATGACCTTGAATATATGTAAAGTTCATTCATTTGAACAAACTTTATAGCCCTTTATCCAAGCATGCTACTGGCCAAATATCATTATCCTAGGCCTCTTGGTTATTGAGAAGAAGTTGTTTAAAGGTTTTAAAAATATTTGACCCATGTGACCTTGAAAATAAGTAAAGGTCATTCATTTGAACAAACTTGGTAGCCCTTCATCCTGGCATGTTACTGGCCAAATATCATTATCCTAGGCTTCTTAGTTATTCAGAAGAAGTTGTTTAAAGATTTGTTAAGACAATTGACCCCTGTGACCTTGAAAATGGACGAAGGTCATTCATTTGAACAAACTTGGTAGCCCTTAATCACAGCATGCTACTGGGCAAATATAGTAACCCTATGCCTCTTAGTTATTCAAAAGAAGTTGTTTAAAGGTTTTTAACATATTTGACCCCTGTGACCTTGAATATAAGTCAAGGTCATTCATTTGAACAAACTAGGAAGCCCTTCATCCCAGCATGCTACTTCGGGCCAGGTGAGCTAAAAATACCAATGAAAAAGGAATCAATATATTTTTTTTAAATAAAAGGTCAGAAAAAAAAGATGATGACAGCTTTGATCTTAAGATTTATTCCAGCGATAAAAGAGTTGGCAGCGACTCAGACAGGATTTCCAGGCATCATGCTGGTGTATCAAAGACTGTCACCTTCATGTACAGTATATATAATAACTGGTTTACACATAAAACAACACTAATTCCATTCTTATCAATCACTAGACGCAATAAGCTTTTCCTTCGCCGAGGCTATTAAATGTTCAGTATCCCTACGGTCAATGATTGGGGTTATTAAATATTACAAATAAAGAACTTTCTTATTCAAAAGACTTATCATCAAAGAAAGCGTGAACCATGCTTTTGTAAGGGATATTGATCCGACTCCCCTCAGGAAATAAGTAAGCATTGATGACTGTACTCTTTTAAAATTTTCATAAAATTGAGGAGAAGTATAGAGAAGCCAATATAACGCCCTGACCAACAGTGAACAATACTTCAGAAACATCTACTGGATTACGGATAAAGGTCAAATGATCACATAGTGATGAGGAAAGTATTGATAACAACCAGCTCCTTACCAAAGATAATACACCTACACAAGGAACCCTGATCCCTGTCCATCACACTTCCTTCCTAATGTGTGTGGATGACACAAGTTTGAAATTGAAAATTTATACTTATAACACCTGGTATTAGCTAGTGTACAGTATCTGTAACATGAAACATAATATTCCTATTTTTAACAATATATAATCCTATATTTAACATATGATATCCCAGCAGACCTGTAGCCATATCTGACTTGATGTTAGACCTGCTGTGTTAAGACAAATATCTTTTGTCTGATTTTATGAAGTGTACACTTTTTGTGTACACTTTTTGTATACACCGTGTACAATGGAATTCCTCCAACTGTTGGCTTTTACATCCTTGTCACATCTGTTAGAATAAGAGAACTGAAGATTTCAGGAAGAAAGGTCAAGAAGCAATGCTGGGTTTACAAAATAAGAGTTATAAAATAAGATTGATATTTCACAATGCTGACACTAGACCTCATTGATTCTGTCTACTTGAAAGTTCATTATGAGGAAAATGAACTTTTTGGGTATATTTCTAGTGGTTTGTCAGATGAAATTTCATGAGAATGAAGAGATTTAGTCCTAATTGACACTTGGCCAAGTCTCAAACATAGACATACAATAATAGTGACAGGACAAACTAGAAAAGAGGGGTGGGTCACAGCACCACAAATCTCACACTCAATTATGAAGAAATAGACTAATTCAAATTCCTAACGATCTACATTCGACCTGTTGATGTGTGAAATTAGAGGACGTTAATGACAAGAGACCCATGTTAACGACCAATAGAACACAACACGCCACACATTAATTCAGCTAGACTGTTATCAATCCGCCGCCCTTTAACTTTTCCTAGAAATGATAAGACTCAGGAGGGGTATTGTGAATACATTATTGCATACAGTTGAATCCTATCTTGCGTTACAGTGACAGAAACCATCAATAGTTTTACACTCCCCATATAGAATAATCCCCTTACTCCTGCTCAATGCCTTCATCTTCTATTCAATTAAGATAGATGGACTTGAGGTTAACCATCTCTGCATCATGTAGCAAGAAGGGGCCAACGCAATACCCGATAAAACATTTAGTACTCTAATGATGTCTAACTCCTAACGCTTGTTATTTACACTCCAGTAGTCTTACCTAACTCCTCTACAAGATTTACTTGAGTTTTGTGCTTGGTCCATCAGCCACGCTTTAATTTCCAACCCACATTTACATACCGTCTATATTACACAAGTCAACTACACATATACGCTCTCCTAATCCAACAACAATATGCCATTCCCTAAAATCACAGTATAATTACAAACTTGAATGCATATGAAGAGCGGATAAACTTGCTCTCAGAAAATTGGATGTTTGAACCAATATCTATAATGAAGGAAAGTGGTTATGTTTGTACATGTACAGGGCTCAACATTAACTTACTTGCCTTGTCATGCAATTGAAATCAAATCTTACTTGCCTGAACAAACTCTTGACTTACCCGAAAAATGGAGAAAACCCCAGAATAAACACTCATTGAACATCCCTTGAGTGACCTTAATGCATGCTGATAAAAAAAAAAATCTGCATTGCTGTTTGTCGAAAGATGATTTAAATTGTCAATGGGCCTTAAAACAACACAAAACAAAGAAATTGCGTCTGAAATTCTGAAGTCTGGCTTATTATATTGAACGGAAGGATGTCACTGTCTTAGTAAAAGGTCAGCAGATCTCTCCAACACTCTGTGCTCCAGAAATACAGGGTTGCCAAGTCTCACGGCGTGAGACAAAATCTCACGCATTCGTCACGCTGAGACAACCTTACTCACGCTGAAACATGTCTCACACCACGTGAGCCATAAATCTCACGCATTCGAAAAATATTCTCCCTCCATCCCACGCGAAGCCATAAATCGGCAACTTTTAACTTGGACCGTACAAAGGGGAATAACTCTTATAGCAACTTTGTGCTTTGAAAGAGAGCTGACACGAGGTGTCGCTTTACATCCGGTGGAAACAAATGTAAATATATCGTAAGGTTAGTTGTTTTCACTCGTAAACTTAATATTGAACATACCTATCGCACAGAAAAAGAAAGTTTTACTAATAATATCGTCATGTATTAGGAAAGGTTGTTTTCAGGTCGGGCCTTCACAAATATTAAGAGAAAACAATTCTTGAAACACGAACAGACAGTCGCTAATGGCTGATGAAAAGTTGGTAGTTAATTTTTTGCAGTAAAGTGGCGTATATGATTTAACACACCAGAGACTTGTAGTAATAAACAATTTTAATCTGATGTGATGAAAAATTAACGAGTTTCAGGAAGTGCTTTGGCATGTTGGATAGACATAGTACGTAGGTGGGAATACATAGTCATGCAACAAATCAATTGAATCAGATTGCAAACGTGGTATAAATGATAAGGGTCTATTTGTTGCTTAGGATAGTAGCCAGAAGTAATTTGAAAATATTTTTCCTCTTTCAAATTATCATTTTTCTTTTTTTTTTCTTTCATGTTAATGAACTTTTTCATGTTACTACTATGGTAAAGTTCTTACTTTTGATATGAACTGTTATTTTTTTCAACAGGTCATGGAAAAACAGAAAAAAGACTGGTACCTGTTCTAGCCAAGGGTGGAATCGTTACAAAAAAGGCCTTTGAATATATAATGTGTTGCAACTCAAGTTATCGCACGAAAAACAGATTTTCTATTTATAGTAACCTTGACCTTTGACCTTCGGACCTGAATAGCTATCCCAAGCAAGCACTTTTGGTAAGGAAGCACTGCATGAAGTTTGAGTTAGATCAGCCCAAGGAAACTCAAGTTATCGCACGAAGACCTCTGTTTGGACGCCGACGCCGACGCCGACACCGCAATACCTATGTGTCACCAGCTTTTCGCAGGCGACACAAAAATGGCATTGCCACCCTTGTTGTCACCCACTCTACTAGTAGAGTAGTTAAACAAATGATAGCAAACTTGCCTTCCTTGTTCACATGCTTTCATCAAGCTTTGTTATGAATCCATGTCTCAGGAATGCTTAAGTCTTAATCAATCAACAAGATGATTCAGGCAAACGCTGAAATGATCACAACCATGGACTACACTACTTTACATATAGTTGCGATAGTCTCAGCAACCACTCTTTCATTGGGATGAATATAGAGAAATCATGGAACAACTTCAATTGGACAATTTCTTTAATATCTTTAATAATAATATGAAGTTTCCTTTTGTTTGAACATGATTTTTAATAAACGTAGCTGATATTTTTCGCTTGCCAAACTGGGCAAATGACACATTAAGCTTGCCTGACATGGGGTCAGACCTGACATGGGCAGTCGGGCAATGCTTAATGTCGAGCCCTGATGTATGACATTTAATAAATATGTCTTTTAAAGTGCAGCAAGGTCAAGTATCTAATCAATAACTAAAACAAGAACAGTTAAGGGTTGTTTTCTGTGGTTGAAACACAAGAATTGAACATTTCCAGATCCTACATTCATGCTGTGAATACTTAAGCATTGAACTGTTTTTGTATGGTATTTATGATCTATTTGAATGACACAGCTTTGCAAGCAAACATTTGTTTGCTTGCAAAGCTGTGACATTCAAATAGATCTTAAATACCATACAAAAACAGTTCAACACTTATATTTACGTTTTCTCTGCCTTTAATTTTCTTTTTTAACTTATAATTCATATTTAAAATTAAAAATGCCCGCCCTATCGACAGTCCACACAATTTCGTTCAATAGTTTGAACAGCGAATTGTCGCGTGCTGATTGGCAAACAAAGTAGTACTTTGAAATTTTAACAAACACTTCAATTTTATTCCACAATTCAGTATCAATACAATTGTGTATATGTCTATAGGGTGATTTAAGTTTATCAATAGTACTCTGAGCTGAAAGTTATATTTGAAATTGTTTCGAATTTTCCCCGGAACAAATTTCGCACATGGACAAATACAGTGAACACCATAAATCCGACCTTGCCACCCACGAGGGAGTTATTTTTGGAAGTTAATTCGAACTTTTCTCTTTGCTCATTTTGTGAAGAATCCAGGCGTGAATGTATTTGTTGATTGTATGGGAACCTGACAACAGTCAGTAGATTCTATAACATCCTCGTTATTTGACATGTCGTCAGAAACTGAGGAATGGTGGATGCAAGACGCGTGAAAGATAGGGGTTGAAGTGAGTGATCTTGCGACGGAGCACAAGTTCGTTACAAATGTCTAAAATGTTTATGTGTGCTGTGACTCATATCAGTAGGTCTGTAACATATGTGTCAGTAGGTCTATATAATATGTGTATTTCAGACATTTGTAACGAACCCCTGTTGATCAGTGCAGTGTAACAGACGATATTTCTGACAAATTGCATGAGCGTTAAAATTGTTTCCATTGCCGGCATTGGTGATTTCAACCGATGTGCACAAATATTCTGTAGTGAGTCTACTGTACAATATTTTGTAGTGAGTCTACAGTACAATATTCTGTAGTGAATCTACAGTACAATATTCTGTAGTGTGTCTACAGTACAATATTCTGTTAGAGTCTACTGTACAATATTCTGTAGTGAGTCTACTGTACAATATTCTGTAGTGAGTCTCCAGTACAATATTATGTAGTGAGTCTACAGTACAATATTCTGTAGTGAGTCTACTGTACAATATTCTGTAGTGAGTCTCCAGTACAATAATATGTAGTGAGTCTCCAGTACAATATTCTGTAGTGAGTCTCCAGTACAATATTCTGTAGTGTGTCTCCAGTACAATAATATGTAGTGAGTCTCCAGTACAATATTCTGTAGTGAGTCTCCAGTACAATATTCTGTAGTGAGTCTCCAGTACAATAATATGTAGTGAGTCTCCAGTACAATATTCTGTAGTGAGTCTCCAGTACAATATTCTGTAGTGTGTCTCCAGTACAATAATATGTAGTGAGTCTCCAGTACAATATTCTGTAGTGAGTCTCCAGTACAATATTCTGTAGTGAGTCTCCAGTACAATAATATGTAGTGAGTCTCCAGTACAATATTCTGTAGTGAGTCTCCAGTACAATATTCTGTCGTGAGTCTACTGTACAATATTTTGTAGTGAGTACTGTACAATATTCTGTAGTGAGTCTACAGTACAATAGGGCTGTAATGATACACCTATGCCATGATACGATACGTATCACGATATCTACCCACGATACGATACATTTTGATACCATACAGGATGACGAAATGTTATGCTTCCTCTTCAAATGCGTCGCCATGTTTGATGTGTTCCCTGACTTGTAACGTAAAGCTACGAAATATATGCGGCAAGTGGAGAGTGCTGCTACATTGATTGTACATTATGTAAAGGGACACCACTGCTGAATTAATTATTGAAATATAAATTAATTNTGAAACTTTTAATTAATCGGATTTAAGCACCAGAAAGATAATTTTAAAATTATTTTTGTCAGCAAATGTGATTGGCAAATGATAACAGAGATTCTAAATTTCATTTATAAGACGCTGTACATTTACACGGAGATTCTCAGGTAAAAAGGTCAGGTATTTCATCAAGAATTGCATGTGATTTGCTACAGGTTTCAAGTCGTCATTCAATACATTTACTGTCACAGTCGGCATATAGATATATATTAGCTACGGTCTAGTTTATGATTAAATCTTCGATATATAGTTTGAAGAAATCAATCGGCTTAAAATGTATTAATGTCAATGTTCAAATCGGCCTCACCTGCAGACGACATGTGCGCTTCGGTCCGCCGATATTTTCCTGTTTGCGTAGGGCACAAAATTAAAGCCGTCCATTGGAAAGTTATTATGTTACGCCAAAGTATTTCCACATCAACCGTGTCAAACCCTTCAAAACCTTTATTATCATCGTAGGTGACGCTGGAGAATAATAAATGTTTACGTTACACATGTGTGGTTAAATTCCGGAAATCAGGTAATACTAAAAACCGAAACACAGGAAAAAATACTGTAAACCGAACCGAAGCAATTTAGTGCGGTTTTCGGTGCACCGCGGTGTATCGTTACAGCCCTACAGTACAATATTCTTTAGTGAGTTTACAGAACAATATTTTGTAGTGAGTGTACAGTATAATATTCTGTAGTGAGTCTCCAGTATAATATTCTGTAGTGAGTCTACAGTACAATATTCTGTAGTGAGTCTAATGTACAATATTCTGTAGTGAGTCTCCAGTACAATATTCTGTAGTGAGTCTCCAGTACAATATTCTGTAGTGAGTCTACAGTACAATATTCTGTAGTGAGTCTACAGTACAATATTCTGTAGTGAGTCTACAGTACAATATTCTGTAGTGAGTCTACAGTACAATATTCTGTAGTGAGTCTACAGTACAATATTCTGTAGTGAGTCTACAGTACAATATTCTGTAGTGAGTCTACAGTACAATATTCTGTAGTGAGTCTACAGTACAATATTCTGTAGTGAGTCTACAGTACAATATTCTGTAGTGAGTCTACAGTACAATATTCTGTAGTGAGTCTACAGTACAATATTCTGTAGTGAGTCTACAGTACAATATTCTGTAGTGAGTCTACAGTACAATATTCTGTAGTGAGTCTACAGTACAATATTCTGTAGTGAGTCTACAGTACAATATTCTGTAGTGAGTCTACAGTACAATATTCTGTAGTGAGTCTACAGTACAATATTCTGTAGTGAGTCTACAGTACAATATTCTGTAGTGAGTCTACAGTACAATATTCTGTAGTGAGTCTACAGTACAATATTCTGTAGTGAGTCTACAGTACAATATTCTGTAGTGAGTCTACAGTACAATATTCTGTAGTGAGTCTACAGTACAATATTCTGTAGTGAGTCTACAGTACAATATTCTGTAGTGAGTCTACAGTACAATATTCTGTAGTGAGTCTCCAGTACAATATTCTGTAGTGAGTCTCCAGTACAATATTCTGTAGTGAGTCTACAGTACAATATTCTGTAGTGAGTCTACAGTACAATATTCTGTAGGAGTCTACTGTACAATATTTTGTAGTGAGTACTGTATATTCTGTAGTGAGTCTACTGTAAAATATTTTGTAGTGAGTACTGTACAATATTCTGTAGTGAGTCTACAGTAAAATATTCTGTAGTGAGTCTCCAGTACAATTTTAAGCATTGGGTCTACAGTACAACATTTTGTACAGAGTAAATATTGCATGAGTCTGATTTACATAAAATCAAGTGAAACAACAACAGGGCAGAGTTTGTGACAATTAACAACAGGGCAGAGTTGGTGACAATTANAACAGGGCAGAGTTTGTGACAATTAACAACAGGGCAGAGTTTGTGACAATTATGTTCCTATCAACAGTATGTAGTGTGACAATAGTAGTGTTGTACATATCAGCAGGGCTGGTATTCATGAAACCGTTCTCATGGTCGTGAAGTGTAGTCTTCACAAACTTTTAATGCTTCCAATCAATAAGAGTGTTAATGTCTCTGAGATCTCAATTTGGTGTACTTTTATCAAAAGGTCAACACACATTATAAATATTAACTCAGTGTTATTGTATGTAGCTCATGAACGTTTCTGAAATACAGTTTCTTAATGTAACATATACACACTTTCAAAACACGGACACAATTTCCAAAATGGTATCACTCATACACATGTATTTGGTATAGATAATTTTAAAAAGTTTAAAAGTCTTTATCCAAATTTGTGTAGACTTTTCAATAATTGAATTTCAATATTAAAGAAAAGGCAATATCATATAATCTTAACATGTCCTTGTTTTTCATAACTCTTTTACCTCAAAAAGGAAGTATGTCATAATTTTTTACTGTGACCAAGAATGCTGGATTCCTTGATCATTTTTAAATGACTGAAATGTTAGATTAAGTGACTTTCCTGTGAGAAACCTACCTCAGGCATCACCGGCATCTCCACATCTCCCCCTGTGGCCAAGTCCATTTTAAACTGTTCAAGTTCCTTTCTCAACAAAACTTTTTTTTCTTCTATTTCTTGTTCAGAGGATTCCATTTTGAACAGCTGGAAACTTCTGTAGAATACTTGTTTATAGCCAAAAGTTTGTATATTAGGAGAGATTCTGTTGAACACAATGTTTCATTTGTGGTACTTTATTACCTCAAAATTGTTTGAATCAAAATAGTGAAATCTGAAGAAGATAACTAGAAAATGTAGGTTTCTATAGCCCCTCCCCTGACTGGAGAAGTGAGGCTTTATGTTATTGACACTTAACAGTTATTGATCTTGGGCCTGTTTGACATGGTGGGCTGTCTGTAAGTCACAGCCAAACACTCCAGCACAGCCAATTGTAGCAGTGTCTTTAAGTCAATCACACAAACTAATCGAATTTCTCCACAGGAAATGGCAAGGGGAGAAAGGTAAAAGCCTAGACCACACCGCCACCGACAAGTCTCATATACAATCAAACGGGTCCAAAAGCTGATTGGTCAGTGCAAGGCCCATGTGATATGTGATGGTAAAAGCAAATGACAGAGAGCAATCTGAAGTGGTCAGTGACCAGTATAGGATTAGATTGTCCGGAGACAGAATGCACTGTCCACTAGCCAACAGAAATCAGACATGGTCACCAAGGACAAGACTCTGACAGAACTAGGCTAAACGGGTCAGACCCTTCTAGGGTATTGGTCCCTTTGAAATGCTTAACCCAATTTATCTTGAAATGCAAATTTAATCAATCTTGCACTGTATACTGAGGTACAATATATGTATGATTTCAATGCACATCAGAAGAGGCTTGCTTCGAGCAATTGAATTTCACACAGGCCCAGTTATCCTCAGGTTTAAACTGACACGTTGCATGAACTAGCACTGTAACTTTGATGCTGCAACACATGGCCTTTAGAAGCTTTGACATACGACTTCATTCAGAATAACATTATAACAAAGCCTACCCTTACGACGGTCGTGACGTTTAGATAACCCATTCTGATTACAACAAGTGGTAAGTAAGTAACAAGTCTAACATGTCAATTTAATCAGATATTTTCAGTGTTTTTTAAAGCTGATTTAAATTTTGCAATTTCAACTGATACCTAACCAATTTGAAAGGTCAATGATTTTCCACAGTTTGATGAAGATCCCTTGCTTAAAAACCCAAAAACAAAACATATTTTATTTTAGCTTTCTACCTCTACTTCTACTGATGGACTTTATTCAACCTGTGGAATTTAAAAACATGCACCTGGTAGAAAATGATACAGTCGATTCAGCCAATCAAAAGCTACAGTGGGTGCTAAGGAGCGATAAGGAGCGATCTTTTTATCTCAAATTGGCCACAAAAATAATGACAGAGTAGCCAAAGGCAGAACAACATCCCCCCCCCCCCGGACAAATTCATGAACAACATTTCTTAATACATTAATGACTTTAATGAGGAAGGGGCTTCTTGTTCTCTGAAGTAGTCTATTGTTAAACCTGAAGTACAGTCTATTGTTAAATCTGAAGTACATTCTATTGTTAAATCTGAAGTACAGCCTATTGTTAAATCTGAAGTACAGCCTATTGTTAAACCTGAAGTACAGTCTATTGTTAAATCTGAAGTAGTCTATTGTTAAATCTGAAGTAAAATCTATTGTTAAATCTGAAGAACAGCCTATTGTTAAATCTGAAGTACAGCCTATTGTTAAACCTGAAGTACAGCCTATTGTTAAATCTGAAGTAGTCTATTGTTAAATCTGAAGTACAGTCTATTGTTAAACCTGAAGTACAGTCTATTTTTAAATCTGAAGTACAGCCTATTGTTAAATATGAAGTAGTCTATTGTTAAATCTGAAGTAGTCTATTGTTAAATCTGAAGTACAGCCTATTGTTAAACCTGAAGTAGTCTATTGTTAAATCTGAAGTAAAATCTATTGTTAAATCTGAAGAACAGCCTATTGTTAAATCTGAAGTACAGCCTATTGTTAAACCTGAAGTACAGCCAATTGTTAAATCTGAAGTAGTCTATTGTTAAATCTGAAGTAGTCTCTTGTTAAATCTGAAGTACAGTCTATTGTTAAATCTGAAGTAGTCTATTGTTAAATCTGAAGTCCAGTCTATTGTTTAATCTGAAGTACAGCCTATTGGTAATCCTGAAGTACAGTCTATTGTTAAATCTGAAGTAGTCTATTGTTAAATCTGAAGTAGTCTATTGTTAAATCTGAAGTCCAGTCTATTGTTTAATCTGAAGTACAGCCTATTGGTAATCCTGAAGTACAGTCTATTGTTAAATCTGAAGTACAGTCTATTGTTTAATCTGAAGTACAGCCTATTGGTAATCCTGAAGTACAGTCTATTGTTAAATCTGAAGTAGTCTATTGTTAAATCTGAAGTCCAGTCTATTGTTTAATCTGAAGTACAGCCTATTGGTAATCCTGAAGTACAGTCTATTGTTAAATCTGAAGTAGTCTATTGTTAAATCTGAAGTAAAATCTATTGTTAAATCTGAAGAACAGCCTATTGTTAAATCTGAAGTACAGCCTATTGTTAAACCTGAAGTACAGCCAATTGTTAAATCTGAAGTAGTCTATTGTTAAATCTGAAGTCCAGTCTATTGTTTAATCTGAAGTACAGCCTATTGGTAATCCTGAAGTACAGTCTATTGTTAAATCTGAAGTAGTCTATTGTTAAATCTGAAGTCCAGTCTATTGTTTAATCTGAAGTACAGCCTATTGGTAATCCTGAAGTACAGTCTATTGTTAAATCTGAAGTACATTCTATTGTTAAATCTGAAGTACAGTCTATTTTTAAATCTGAAGTACAGCCTATTGTTAAATATGAAGTAGTCTATTGTTAAATCTGAAGTAGTCTCTTGTTAAATCTGAAGTACAGTCTATTGTTAAATCTGAAATACAGCCTATTGTTAAGCCTGAAGTACAGCCTATTGTTAAATCTGAAGTACAGCCTATTGTTAAATCTGAAGTACAGTCTATTGTTAAATCTGAAATACAGCCTATTGTTAAGCCTGAAGTACAGCCTATTGTTAAATCTGAAGTAGTCTATTGTTAAATCTGAAGTCCAGTCTATTGTTTAATCTGAAGTACAGCCTATTGGTAATCCTGAAGTACAGTCTATTGTTAAATCTGAAGTACAGCCTATTGTTAAACCTGAAGTACAGTCTATTGTTAAATCTGAAGTACATTCTATTGTTAAATCTGAAGTACAGTCTATTTTTAAATCTGAAGTACAGCCTATTGTTAAATATGAAGTAGTCTATTGTTAAATCTGAAGTAGTCTCTTGTTAAATCTGAAGTACAGTCTATTGTTAAATCTGAAGTACAGCCTATTGTTAAACCTGAAGTAGTCTATTGTTAAACCTGAAGTACAGTCTATTGTTAAATCTGAAGAACAGACTATTGTTAAACCTGAAGTACAGTCTATTGTTAAATACGAAGTACAGTCTATTGTTAAATATGAAGTACAGTCTATTGTTAAATCTGAAGTACAGTCTATTGTTAAACCTGAAGAAGTCTATTGTTAAATCTGAAGTAAAATCTATTGTTAAATCTGAAGAACGGCCTATTGTTAAATCTGAAGTACAGCCTATTGTTAAACCTGAAGTACAGTCTATTGTTAAATCTGAAGTACAGTCTATTGTTAAACCTGAAGTAGTCTATTGTTAAATCTGAAGTAAAATCTATTGTTAAATCTGAAGAACAGCCTATTGTTAAATCTGAAGTACAGCCTATTGTTAAACCTGAAGTACAGTCTATTGTTAAATCTGAAGTACAGTCTATTGTTAAACCTGAAGTACAGTCTATTGTTAAATACGAAGTACAGTCTATTGTTAAATATGAAGTACAGTCTATTGTTAAATCTGAACCTGCTTTAATCTTAAGAACAGTCTCAGGTTCAATATAAAAAAGACAAGAGGCCCATGGGCCTTTAATGGTCACCTGATATATTTATACAGAGAGTTGATTTTGTTTTTAACATGTACAGAAATATTATTGAAAGTGACAAAAAACAACAAGAGGCCCAATGGGCCTGCATCGCTCACCTGGTATAAAACTCACACTTGTAACCTTAAAAGTGATCTAAAATAAAGCTACAGGCAAAATATCAGTATTTATGATTAAAATTCATTCAAAAGACC